>NC_135097.1:3362500-3595000 GCF_051107435.1 Chaetodon auriga
CCATCACCACAAACAGACAGCGTGCAGAGGAGGGGTGGGAAAAGGCTGCTGGGTGGGAACGTCGTCATCGTCGCTCTTCTGATCGATTCACCTTTAATGATGATTTGATGAGAAAGCACACATTGCACATCTGCTGATGAACTGATCAATGATGCTAAATGCTAAGGCGCTCATGTCAAACCAGCTGAAGAATTCCCATGAGCCCCCAAACCTCAGCTTTCATTGATACTGAATGTTTTCAGTCACATTTTTTGATTGATTGAAAGTAACTAACTCCATTTTTTTTAATTAACAGTGTGTCTTCATGTAGTAAATGACCTAAACATCAGATTTTCTGCTGCCAAAATGAAGAATTTATACTTAAAGAAACACAGGTGTGATTCCATCTTTAGCGCCCAGCTGCTCCCAGTTTGAAGTTATGTCTGTACGCTCCAAGTATCTGAGAAATTCCACCTTAAATGCCCGTATGCTGAGGCTGTCAGTCTCTGTGCGCCCCGTCTTTGGTTGCTGCGCCATCGCTCATCCAGCGCAGGACAAACATGTCTGAGATAAACGAAGGTGTTTGGGTTCGCCGCCTGATCGCTGGAGGGGATAGGAGGGAAAAAAGACGACGCAACCTAAACATTCCCATCTAGAGAGGATTTCCCTCTTTCTCTGCCGTGTGTGTGTGTGTGTGTGTGTGTGTGTGTGTGTGTGTGTGTGTGGACGGCTGTGGGAGCCGCCGACCTTTTCGTTAGTGTTTTCACTTGTTTCATCTCCAGCAGCATCAAAGTGCTGCTCTCTGAACACCTTTTGTGGCCATCGCTCTGCGTTTGAGGTCCTGCCGAGTCATGTGTGTGTTTGCATGTGGCTCAAACTGTAATTGGGTTATCAGACTGCCCCCCCGCTGATTAAACTTGCACCCAAAGACCCAGCCTTTGCAGACCGCCCCCCCGCCCCGCGTTGCTCCCATCAAAGTCCCCCAGTGAGCATGCGGTGTGACAGCTAAAATCTTCCCCCTAGCACACTCGGTGCTCAAAACAATGCGCCCGAGGGCGTGCGTTCGTGTTTGCGTGCGCGTGCGTTCGTGGACGACACGCACACACTGGTTTTCTCACACGCATGGCGGCTAGAATCTGTCTGTCCAAGCACTCTCCTCTATCAGGAAGTGAGGTAGGCCCGATGGGAGCAGTAAGTCCAGAGAGCTTAGCGGCCCAGAATAGGCTCCATTGTGCCCTTTGTGCTGGAGGGGATTTGGGCCTACAAACTGACCAGTCTGCTGGAAGGTGATGAGGATGGAAGGTCTGGAAGAGCCGGGCGGAGACCCGACGGCCTGGCATGAAAACAGACGGGGGTGCCAACTGGAAATGGGGGTCGGGACTCGGGGAGATGCTGGCAGGGGGGATAGACTGATCTCTGATAAAATTTGTCCCCGTGTGTATAAAAAGCAAAGTACATTATTTGTATAATGTGTGCAAACCAGATGTGAACCATGTGGAATAATCTCCCATAACTTTAACCAAGTGGGAGCAACAGTAAACATTTAGGGTCAGAGAACAGTCCAGAAGAGCCTGCAGGGCAAATTTAGCCACTAGCTGGAAGAGACAGTTGAAATTTTAGCTTCTTTAGAAACAGAAATTTCCTTCAAGAGTCAGTGGAGACCAAAATGGAGATTAAAGGAAAGTGAATATTGAACTTCTATTCATCAGGTTGCCAGACAGATTAATGCTAATGCTGTGTAATGCTACAGTTTGCTAACACTTAAGCTATAATGACATCAGAGGATGATGATATGTCAGCTTGTTTTAGAGTCACTCTGCCTCCTAGTGGCCAGAAAATATGACTTCTGCTTTAAGGATTAAGACAGATTATGCAGAAGTTACAATAAAGTTTAAAAAAGCCACTGCTTTGATATAAAAAGTGATGATTTTTGTTGGACTTCACTTGAATGTCTGCACAAAGTCGAGTGATTCAAAACTGAAAATGCACCAGTGTGTGTTTGGTAATGCACATGAGTTGCTTGCATGCTTGAGTTTCTATATCCAAATGCCACTAATTGACCTGTGTGGAGTGGCAGGTCGCCCCCTTGTGGTCATTTTCAGAGCAGCCTCATGGTCCAGCAGTACCTGACGTGATTTTTCCTTTTTGTCTTTATTGGTTTTTCCCCTTTTCTATTCCCTTTCATCCCTTCCCTTTTATCTCTCTTCCACACTCTTCCTCTGTGATCTTCTCCTCTGCAGCCTGCATTTTTTAATTCCATGCCATGTTAGGGAATAAACAGCGGCGCTTTAAACCTTCAGAAACTCACCTCACTTCCTCCCTCAGACGCTCCAACACACTCGTTTCCAGCTGACCATGAAAGAGACTCTGAAGATTAGATCGTAGTCGCTGTTTCTCGCATTTAATAGCTTTTCACGAAAAGGTCCCCGTATGTCCGGGGTCATGATTAGAGCCTGGCAAGAACAACAGAAGCATTATTCAGTGCCTGCAGCACGCCGAGACCCAACCGCCTTTTCACCTGAACCAGACGTCACCTCTCACCTTTTACGCAACACCAGACAGACAAAGTGCTCAGCCGAGTCTTTGAAAGTGACTCCTGGGACCTGGAAAATAGATACTAGAAAGATGTCGGAGCCTTTTAACGAGATGACCCCACAACCCTCTGAAGTCTGCCTGACTGTTGCTTAAACACAGACAGAAGTGAGCTGGCTGCAGGAGGACTCACACCTTGATGGGTCTACGTGAGCCGGTGAAGTCGAAGGTTAGTCGAAGGAAAACAGAGAGAATCAACAAAAAAGATGCTTGAAGTCAAACTGAAGGTGAGCTTGGAAAAGAACGAGCGACGGAGGCGCAGGGGGGGCGAAGCGTGAGAGAAAGTGGGACCCTCGCATATTTTCCCCGGGTGAAACCAGGTGTGAGCGCGAGCCAGACAGCTCCGGCAGGCTGCCTTTACCTGGCACAGCCCTGTCATTACGGTTACCTGCCTGCCCCGAGGCCACGTGGGCTGGAAGCAGAGCCGCAGCCTGACGCACCGCGTGGTCAAGGCTGATCCGGGATCAGTGTCCCCTGAAAAGCCAAGTTCAGTTTCTGAGGATGAGATTGATGCCACTGACATGTTTGGCCATTAAATATGAAGCTACAGCTAGCGGATGGTTATCTTAGCTTAGCATAAAGACTAGAAACAGAGGGAAACGGCTAGCGTGGCTTTCAGAGCACATCTAAATCTCAGTAATTAACATGTTGTGTGTCTAGTTTGTTTAACCTGAACAATAACAGAAGTGTAGAAGTGGCTCTTTGTGGTTTCACAGGGTTTATGTGCAGGAGCATTTCTGAGCCATTGTCATTGGGAGGCGCTAAGCTAAGCTAACCAGCAGGAGAGTGCAGTGTCTCATATATTTTGTAAACGTTACCAGTGTGATAACATGAATTAATGACCTGGATGACTGATGAGTGTCCTGTGCTTTGCTTTGCAGAACAAAACATAAAGTTTAGACAGTCACAAGAAGACATTTCTACTCGTGTGTGATTGTCAGTGTTTATCTCGGTGGTCCGGATGCTATAAACTCCACCTGTGTGGGACTCCCTGCAGGCTAAAACAAACGCTAAAGATTGTTTGTAGCTGTTTTTTTGACCTCCCCATGTTGTCCCCTGATGTCAGATTTGTTATCTCACTCGTTAAATGGGTTTGTGTCTCCAGGCAGAGCAGTTATATGTGAATAAGACCAGGTGTGGAGCAGAAAAGCACCCTCCTTTTTGCATCGTGTGTGTGTGTGTGTGTGGAGCTAATAGAAGGGTGTGTGAACCTTTACCTTGTGTGTAATGAAGGGTGTGCAGCCTTTATGCATGTGCCTATATGAGTGCATGGGCTGTATAGTTCACTGTGTGTGAATGTGGTTCTGTGTGCATGCTCCTCTGCGCTGTGGCTTGTGGGTGAAGTTTAAATTAGGTTAAGTTAAGGGCAAAGTTAAGGGTAAGATGCGGATGCAGTGGTGAGGATTCATAAAACATCCTCAGTCACACACGTGCAGTTACACGCGTCCCAGTTCTATAAATGCATCCATAAACGTCTCATAAATGTTAAACGTACATCTGCAGCACTGCTCGACTTCCCCACTTAACATTTCTGCGTGACGTCTTTCTGGATGAATTCATGAGCACATTTCCTCGCCGTGCGCCAATCGAAGCAAACTGACTCATAGTGTCATTTTTGATATGATGTCTATTTACTTTATTTGCATGTTAATGACACAGACTCAGAAGCAGTAATGATGTAGATTTCAGCCTCCTCTGACTTTCCTTTGACCCGACACAGACGTCTGTCCCTCCACCTGTCTCCTCTCCTGCTGCCCTGTTATAGTGCTTTAACTTTAAGCTAATGGCGGGTTGTCAGTCGTTGGAGCTGTACTGTGAATGTGTGTGCATCACTTAACAAACTCAGCGTCTTCAGACAGATTCCTTTGGCCTGTTTGTCCTTTCAGCTCCAAATCAGCGCGAACCCGCCTGCTGATGCTGCTTCTTTGTGTTTCTACTGCCATCATGTGGTTCAAAATGGCAGTGCAGCCTGTCACCTGCAGCACATGCACACTCATATCAAACAAAAGCTTTACAATCAACGTTTGCTTTTGAAATACGCCCCAGAAAAGGTGCATCCTTCAAAAGAATGATCTTTTTTTGAAAAGGTGACGTTTCTTCGTGAAATCCTCTGCAGCCGTTTTCCCCCCAGACCACCGTCTAAGCCCGCATGCCGCTGCATGCCCACATAAAGCACCTCACCATCCCTCTGAGATTTGGCATTGTGAGGCACACTCACGTGTTAACATCCCTCCATGAGAAAACAAAAAAAAAATAAAACACAGCTGGCTTTTCCGCCCTGACTTGTTCCCGTCTGGTGTAAACACACCCATCAGATCCGTAACACAAGTACAAAATGGCTTCCCCAGGAATTTGTTTCCGCGGCTCGAAAGCTACCGACGATGGTGTGAAATGATGCTGATGAAAGGAGGGGAAGAACGACGTGGAAATGAAGTCTCCCTGTGTTTACTCAGACATCAGGTAGAGGTGCACAGGTGGCACATGTGGGTCACTTCACATGATGATTATCATCTGCATTCAGAGACTTTGAATCACTCACCAGACTGAGTCAGAGAGATTAAAGTTATGAGGCTCAGCAGTTTCCCAAAGCTGCTGTAGCTTTTAACAAATGTCACTCAGTCAGCGGTAAACAGTGCGTTTGTCAGGGACTATTTCCAGAGGCGGATTAATATGCATTTTTGCTGCTGTATTGAGCTGTATTGACAAAATCAGCCACCAGTGGGATTAAAGTCGTGTTTCTGTTGCTGCTCACATGCTGAAGAAGCTAAATGCACCCTGAAGAGGATTAGATGTGTTATCAAGGCACCGCGCAGTCACACACACAGTAAATATTGTCAGTTATTTACTGCGTAGTACTAACATCGTAGAGGAAGAATGCAGCACGCGAGCCAAAATTTACATTTCTGCTCGCAGCAGTATTTTATTCAGCCTTTTAGCACAACAGTCATTGATATCTTCCCCCCATTTTTCATCTAGTTCACAAACAAACAAGAAATTCTACATTATTAGGATATGTAAGGACATTTCTAAGTGTTCTGAATGTATTCTTACTTCCTCCATGAAGACATGTTTGATATTTAATTATTATTGTGTGTTATTGATATTATATGGATCTAACATCTGAAAGATCTTATATCTGCTTACAGCTGCATCATAGTCATTGATGAAATGCTGCTTATAGCTGCTAAATGATGACGATGTTACCCTTACTTGCTCTGTTAATTTCTCTGTGATGCTCATCCATCATCAGATAGTAAAAACCACCATGAAAATATCCCATTCTTTGCATCTCGTTTATATTAAAGCATAACGCTTCTCCTCATTTGTCTCTTGATTTATGTTATTTTTATTAATGCAGCTTCCTTCAGAGACTTGATTAAACCTTTGGGAGTCATAAATAAAGCCCCTTTGTGTTTAATAAAATGCTTTTTCTGAACATATTGTGGTTGGATGGCCTCTACAATGAGCCCTAACTTAACTTGATACTAATGAATAGGATGAAAAGGAGCCTCACAGTGAGCAGCTTTTGTTTTTTTTTCCTCCTTCTCGCCTTGAAAAATGTCTCCTCTCTCGATCTCTCAGGGTCGTCCTGGGCCTCTCGGTGAAGTTGGTCAGAGTGGACCGGAAGGGCAGCGTGGGGGCCTGGGGCCTACAGGGCCTAAAGGAGAGAAAGGCCACATTGGACTGAAAGGACCGTCTGGTCCCAAAGGAGACAAGGCGGGTGTCATAGATGTTAACGTGGTTCATACCTCGTTTGTACAGCAGAATATTCGACAGTGAAGCAAAAACATGTTTCTTCTCCGTCTGCTTATCAGATGCAGTCATTGTTTAACTTGAAATATTTGCCGAACTGTATTTCTTGATATTGTAAATGTACAAACTGCATCCAAACTGTATCAATCAGAACTGTCTGCAACAAGCAGTAGCATGATGTCACCACCAGGTGGTGCTATTTAAGATGATTATGAAATTAACACAGTGGATTATTTACTGATCCAGGGACCGATGGGAGTGCCGGGGTTCCAAGGAAGTGATGGAGTACCTGTAAGTACACCAGACACACAAAGACACACCAGGTGCATCCGTGCACTTCAAGGAAACAGACAAGTACCCTTTAACATCATTAATTAGTTAACTGAAAGAGTAAAACGTGAAATCTGAGATCATTAAAGGAAATTAGACCATCTTGTTGGTTAGGGTCAGGGTTAGGGGGTTAGAGGTCAGGGTTAGGGGGTTAGGGTATCAGGTCGTCTTCCTTCGGTCCGTCACATTGAGGTGGATGGCAGTGAAGGCGTCATAATTAAAAACAATCCCCCACCACCGTCGTCAGTGCTTGTTCTGGAAGCTCACCCCCTCCTCTCTGCAGGGTCACCCTGGTCTGGAGGGAGGCAGAGGACCACCAGGGCTGGACGGCTGTAACGGGACCAGAGGAGAGCCCGGAGACCCCGGCTTCGGGATCGGAGCCCCTGGATCCCCCGGACTTACTGTGAGGACACACTTCACCTCCTCTTATACTCTGTGATATGATGGATGTTTGACAGTTTGGAGAATATAGAGTTTACTGCATGTGATAGACGGAGTCACTGATGGCGTCCTTCCCTCCAACAGGGGCCTTCTGGGCCAAAAGGTCAGAAAGGAGAACCACGATACATCTCAGATAACAGCATCACGGTAAGGACGAACTCACACACACACAAGCTAATGGAAATCTGCTTTTCATTGGTTTTAGCTTCAAGATCTGATATCAAGAAAATGTGTTTGTTTTTGTCGTCTTCACGCAGAACGTTGTGTTTTCAGATCAGCAGTTTGTCTGTTTGTAGGTTAGTTTTGGGGATATCTCAAAAACTTGTTGTCTTTTATAGAAACTCACAACTTGTGCGACACATTAGCTTGTGCACAGTTCAGCTCTGAGCTTTGACAGTATTTGGCCAGCAGGTGGTGCTGCAGCACCAGTACAGTCAATGGAGTGACACAGGCGTCATTAGTCTGGCTGCTTCAGCGTTATTGTCTGTATTTTGAGGCAGATCTGAATCCAAGGTTTTCTTTTCTTAAAAAAATAAGTTTAATTAAAATGCTCAATGCTTCTTAATGAATCTTCTTCTTTTCTCCTCCTCAGGGTTTGCCAGGTTTACCAGGACAGAACGGTCAACCTGTAAGAGTCTCACTTTTTCTGCCAGCTGTGCAACAACATGCTGATCAATGATCTTTAATGCAGAATGACACCGTTTAGAAATGTTAGTTAAAATGCTAAATATGTTGGATTTGTGACACAGATGAATCAGAAGTAAAGCACAGAAGTAAAGTGAGGTCGGAGTGAAAATAAAGGGAAGATAGTCGACTGGTAAACGTCAACACAACATGAACTGCATGCATAAATGTGTGTCTCTGCAGGGTATCGTAGGTCCTGATGGTCCACCCGGTTCTGTTGGTGCAAGAGGCCCTGATGGATTCCCTGTATGTGAACTCAAATATCTGTCATATGCAGCTACATACTTTTGTTTAATGCATCTCGTTGTCGTTGCAGACACTCATCTGTCCATCCATCACATAATGTCTGACTGAGTCTGATTCTGTCTTCTGTCTTTAGGGCCCGCCTGGTCCTCCCGGTCCCCCAGGGCCAATGGTAAGCAAACGAATAGAATAAAGTGATTTAATATATTCTGTTATAAAGTTCTCAGCAGTGGCTGCACGTGCTGTTGCCTCAGTTTTACAGTTTAAAGGTTCTCGTTCCTCCGAGTGCGTTTTTAACCCTTGTTGTTTTCAGGGGAGCCGCAGTGACGGATATCAAGGCGAGAGAGGAGACAAGGTACGCTTTGTTAGCTGAGGAGCTCACGTAGACTCACCTGTCTGTAGAAATCAAGCCACACACACACACACACACACTTCCACAACAAACAGGAGAAGAATCCGAGTTTAGCTTATGTTTGGTTATCTGGTCGGCGAGTGAGGATGCGTTAGCCTAGCTTAGCACAAAAACAGCAGGCTCCTCCAGAGCTGAAAAAAGATGTGAGCAGTTTTAAGGATGTTTTTTAGCTGTTTGTTTAGCTAGCTAGCGAGCATGCTACTTTTGCCTCCATGCTGTCCTTGTGCTAAGCTAAATTTGGCTAACAGATCACTGCCCAACACAATGGATGCAGCGCTTTCAGTTCAGTTTCACATTGCAGCAGGTGGCAGTAAAGAAACACTCTTCAGAAACTCTTTATATTTCTAGATATTATTCATGTCATTCCATTTTTACTGAATCATTTTTTCTTCATCTTATGTTTTCTGTTTGTGATTGCTGCTGCTTTTAGCACTCTGACCTGTTTCTGTCGTCCAACACATGCTAACATACACATGAGGAGCAGAACTGAACAAACGGTCGGTTTAAAACATCGATCGGCTTCAACCTCATGGTGAAAATAAAAAGAACAGATCGATCACAGCTGGTACTCCGCAGAGACAGTGAAGCCAGTTTCCTGAAGAGCGTTTCTGAGACTCTTCCCATTAAATCCTCCATTAAAACTTTATTCACATGAACATCAGCGCACAGAACAGCAGGCTTAGAGAGCTCTAGCTGTGTCCTCAGTGTGTGCGTGCGAATGCGTTTGTGTGTGTGTGCATGTTTGTAAAATGAACTGCTCGGACAGGATAACTGTGCATGTTGAACTGACTGGTGGTGGCTTGGCGACCTGCACTTCTTCCGTCCAGCACACATTAATTTACCCTCCGTCCATCCTTAACCCCACCCGCCCCTGCATCCCTCCACCCTCCTCTCTCCATCCCCACGTTGACGCAGCTGCTGAACTGTTTGTTGCATCCGTTTCCTGTATGATAAAAAGATCACATGAACCTCTACTTGATTCAGTCTGGTTTGTTCTTTCAGATGATCTGTGCTGCCGCCGAGACAAGTCGCAAACTCACCTGAGACGACGCTTTTATATCAGATTCCATTTTGAACGCTCATCAAATCCCAAATTCAATTTCTTAAACGCTAAAAACCAACATAGTTCTGAGCTTCTCTGACTCAGAATCTACTTCAGATGTCGTTTGTGAGTTGACCGGTGGCGTCGCACACTTGTTTCCCTCACTGCTGAATGACAGTTCAGAGATTTTTTCCTCCGAAATTGCAACAAAGACAGACAATCTTGATCAGTTCCTGCGGCATTCAGTGGCTTTTGATACTAAAAGTTTGGCTAAATTAAGAAAAGCTTCCTTAGAAATGTCTGAGCTGTCACTCTGGAGGTCGACCTGTGGGCTGTAACTGGGTGCTGGAATCACTTGCTCCTACTTCCCACGTTGCACGACATCTTCCCTTTAATCACGTTTGTGGGCCTCTGGTGGTGAACTCTGGGATTTGTAGTCCATGTGCCTGCTCTTTTGACTCCACGACCCCCATCCACCCACCCACCCATCTCACTTTGAGCAATCACACACGAGTACTAACAGTCATCTTCCTCACACACACTGCATGCATGTGACGCTCAGCCAAACACTGAAGTCAGGCGGACGCAGGGCTGAACGGGATGTGGAAGCAGCTGGATTTACTGTAGAGCCTGTTGAGAGACATTCCTGTAGGACGATGTTCAAACTGCCCTGTTTCTCCTTGAGCCGCGGCGACAAACCGGCTTGAATTTTCTTAAAACTGATCAAGTCCAGATGAAGTATCCCTGAGCTCTCTCTCCTCCTTTTCCTCCCTCTTCCTCTCTCCTTTCACTTTGTTTCTTTTACTCTTCTTACGTTGGTGATTTTCTTCTTCTTGTTTGACCAAAAGTCTTAACTCAGAATCTACAAACGAGCTTTCTCCATCAAGGTGGACCTTTAAGTTAAGACTTTTTGCCACGCTACTTCTTTTTCTTATTTTGTATCTTCAGTCTATCTATGCACACTATATGGCCAAAAGTATGTGGACGGATGTGCTTTGTGCCTTTTTTGTTTGGTATGGAGTCTGAGAGCAAGTCTGGGGTCTCACGATGAAACCAGAATTTCAGATTTCAGCTTTTTTACTCCATGCACTCTTCTTCCTTGACCAAACCTGCTGCATACATTACCCACAATGCAACACATCCGCCAACAGCTAGGCTGGAGATTCATGTGTGTTATGCTAGCAGCTCATGTGGCCTCTAGCAGAGATGAGGAGCGGGCTGCAGAGGTCTGGTGAGCTCACTTCTTTCTCTCCACACCCTCAGATTTTTTTTTCTAACTTGTCGTCTTTAGCCCCATGCAAGTTTGACTCAGATGACATCACTTGAGGCAATTCATCAGATTCCTTGCAGCTCCCTCTGGAGCCACAAAAAGCTTTGTTCAACCTTTGTCACATGTGCAGCAGCAGTCCACAACACCTGAAGACCTGCCGGTGATGAAGGTCCACCGTCGCTCTCAAATGTCTGAAGGTGCAGAGCTGTAAACGTGGTCACAAGAACCTTGAGTGGATTCTGAAGTTGATGGGAAGCCAGTGTAGGGAAGTCAAGATCAGTGTCACCTGAGACTTTATAGTGGACCCAGCCAGGGGTGTCTTACTCAGATGGGTGAAGGCGGAGTCACTATGCAGTACTTGAGACCTGCAGCCAGTTTCTTGAAATGTGGTGGAAAGTCTTCTCAGAGGAGTGGAGGCTGTTGTAGCACCTTGTGAATGACCTCGGCTTTGGAATGGTTGGAGCAATCTCACATGAGGTTAATATCCAGGTGTCCACATACTTTTGGCCATGTAGTCTATTATTACATCTTTCTATCTGCTCTTTGTTTCTTCATCCTGCATCCTTTCTTCATCCTCTTCCTCTCTCCTCTCATTATGACCTCCTTCCTCCTCGTGTTTCTCCTCCACCCCCTACGAACCCTCCTGGTTGGCTAACAGTGTGTTGTGTGTATTTCGGACTCCAGGGCGACGTGGGTCTTCCCGGACCCAGTGGTACTCCCGGCGACGGGTCACTAAGAAGCGAACAAACTCTCACTATCTACAAAGGAGATAAGGTAACACAGCAAGGGAAGGCTAGGAGCAGAAGATGTAGCGCCTTCACAACACACACACACACACACACACACACACACACACACACACACACACACACACACACACGGATGTGGTGGGGTTTTACTATAAAAATGGTAACCAGAAGGTAAATATCAGCAGCAGCAGGCTGTTTGCTGTGAGAGACTAAAGAGGAAGAGGAGCAGTGATTGCAGCAAACCTTACAGCCGTGGAGGGGAGGACGTGCTGGTGCAGATAAGTGAGGAGTCAGAGGAGGAGGAGACTTAGGGGGGAAAGGTGGAGGAGAGATTGGTCCAGCCGAGCATCAGTCCAACTTCTCTGGAGGCAGAAATCATGTTTTCATCCGACTGTTTAGTTGCACGCAACCAAAGTTTGCTCAGAGATGATTGGTGGAAAATTAAAGTGGAAAATCTCGGCTGCGGGATGTGGTGGGAAGCTTTGGAAAGTCTTTATGTACATAGATCGTCCTCTGACCCGCTGAAATCAAGGCTTCATCATCAGAAGTTCATTAAAATAAAACTTACTGCCTTTAAGTTTTGGTCAGTTGTGACTCTTCCATTGATTTCTCTCTGGAATCAATCAGGTCATTTCTGCCTCCAGAGATTCTTGAACTGAAAACTGAAGCTCTGAACTTTGACCAGTCTCTCATCATCACCCCAAAATGTCCTCCCTCCTCCACTCACTGTGTGCGCAGCAGCCCCTCCAGTGGCTTCACCCACAGTACGGCCCCCCGTAAACGCTCCAAAACTCCGCCGCCTCCTTGTTCCGCCTTCTCCCCGTCGCCACTGTGACCAGCGTAAACAGCTCTCTCTTCCTTGGTTATGGCATCCAGGGCGACGTGGGCTTGCCCGGTGACCCCGGCCAGCCAATGATCAATGGCGTTGTGGAGTTTGTGGGTTTTCCCAAAGGAGACAAAGGAATGCAGGTTTGTTGGAAAACACGACTCATCTCATAGTGGACATTTGAAACGCAGGACGACCCAAACTGTGTCATCAGCCATGTGTCGTCCAACCTCCCGCCTCCTCTCGTGGTTGTTTACTCAGAAAAATGGGTCAATTTTAGATTTTGAGATTTAGAAGAAAAACTCTAAATCTTGGATTCATGACATTACTGCTTAATTGCTTTCTTTGTTTTAGTTATTGCAATTAAAGACACTCCAACATCCAAGATTTGAGTATTAGCTACTAAACCACAACCTTTTTGATCCAGGACGTGACCAGAACAGGTCGTCCTATTGATGACGTGATGGTTTAATGGCTATTTTCTCACTCATATTACACAAAAACACATGGTTGATGTTTGCTAACCATCAAGACGAAATGAATCTGGATCCTCCACCCTGGATTCCTCAGCGTTTCCAAGCCCGACCCAGTGCATCCTCTCGGGGGCTGGAACACAGCAGCTCTGTTCAACATCCACATGATGCAGATGTTCCTGCCATTATGCACGAAGCCGATCCCACAGAATGAGTTCCTCTCGTAGCGGTGCAGTTTTTGTTGTTCTCGTGTTTCCTCTGAGTGAGATGTTACTGTTGGCATGAACTTTCAAAGGTAAGTTCGAATACAAATACTGTGTAAGATGATACAAGAACACTTCAAAACCAGAAAACTAAAAGTTAATGATGCCGTTCTCAAGTTCACCTTTGTTCTCTCTCTGTCTTTCTCAAAGGGTGAACCTGGCCCAAAGGGATTCAGAGGATTCCCCGGATCTCCTGGCCGACCTGTGAGTTTCCAACTTTCAATGGCGTTTCTGCACAAGTGAATAGGAACGCTTGTTATGTGTTAACTACTATGATTGAGAGAGTGGAGATCATTGAAAGGAAGTCTGTCTTAAGAAGCTCATCTCAGACTGTTTTTACTTATTTCCAGGGACCTTTTGGCTATCGTGGTGAACTTGGAGAGAAAGGCATTCCTGGATACCCCGGGGCAAGAGTAAGAGCCAACAGATGACTGTGTTGCAGTAGCTTCATACAGAAGTGAAAATGTGGCCTTTTGTTGTATGAATCCTGGAGATTTCTAACTTCTGTTGTATTCAGAAGCATTAGTTTGTCTTCCTCTGTGCTCAAATACGTCTCTCACATGTCCTCTTCCTCTGTGGTGGATGTCATCTTTGATTCCACCAAACAGGGTCCTCCTGGTTTCAACGGGCCTCCTGGATCTCCAGGACAACAGGTAGGCTTCCTTCAAAACTGTAGAAAGTGAAGACTCAGCATAAGCCATTATACTGTAACCTTGTCGAAGAAAATACTGACTTCTGATTGGCTGACAGTTGTCAAAACCAGCGTCACCCGCACAGCAAATTCAAACCAGATTTGTTTCTGCCACAGGGATTCAGAGGCAACCCAGGTTTCCCCGGGCAGCCAGGGTACATAGGACCCAAGGTAACATAAGTGTGTGTGTGTGTGTTTGCGTACACTTCCTGTTGACGTAAGCTAACATTAAGCTAAATGGCTCCTGATAACGTTCTCCTTCTTATGTAAGGTTTTGTCCTGAACTGGTTGCATTTGTGTCTAACAGGGAGACCAGGGAGACCCCGGACCACCAGGACCTCCAGCTTACGTCAGTGATCTGGGTACTTCTGTTCAAGGTAAGCACACCAAAATAATTTAATGGATCAAAAATCAGCTGACTGTAACTTTTCATGTGTTGTGTTGACCCTCTCTTCTCTGATTGGCTGCAGGACCACCAGGTGACCCAGGTTACAGTGGCCAACCCGGTTCCGCCGGTGACCAGGGAGCTCCAGGATTACCGGGACCACCAGGCCAACCAGGAAGTGGAGGTTTTGGTCCAGGTATTACATGCAGACTGAGTCATTTAATAATCAATAATCAGTTTATGTCTGGAAAATAAATTTATTAAATCAACCAATCATCTCACCTCGTGCCGCACATGCAGGTCGTGGCGGCTCCCCAGGTTTTCCAGGCACAGTGGGCCCGAAGGGGGAGAAAGGTAACCAGGGCAGACCAAGCTATGGCTCCGAAGGACTCCCCGGCTCTCCTGGGCTCCCCGGACCCCCCGGCTCTCCTGGACCTCAGGGCCCTTCAAGTATGTTCACACAGAGTCGGCTGACTAAAGCTCATTGGTGCTTCCTTCACAGGTGGTCCTCCTGATGAGGTGAAACGATAGAACTCCACAAAGGTCTCAGCCAATGAAAGACAGTAGGAGTTATATGGAGTCTTAACTGCTGTTTATGTTGTCTGCTCTTTATTTACTTTCCTTGTATGAAAGCAGATAAATTATTCCATTTGTTTGAAATGATTTGACACGTCTAGATGAGGATGCAGCATCTTTGACACCTGGACTCAGAGGTGGGGTTGAAGGAATTCACAGTGAAAAAGTGGATTATGTAAATTTACCAGCCATAAAAGCCAGATCATCGCTAAAAGTACAAGACAAGACTTTAAAACATCATGGCTGACTCATTTAACTGTCCTCCAAGGCTTGGTCGAAGGTCCCTGCGTCATCCATCCTGAGTGGTCCATCAGGCCCAAAGGCAGGTATCAAAAAGGCGGCCATATTGCTATGAGCGCCATGGCAATATTCAGCCAAAGCAAAAGTCAAAACGACAAACACAACTTTCAGCAGGCAGAATCTAACAGCCAAGACGCTTTACGCTATTCTCTGTGGAGGGTGCGGTGGTAAGTACAGCTGAGAAGAGCGGAGGCTCGTAGGCTTCAGACTTGGATGGGAGGGTCTCTCTACTCCAAGCTGCTTTTCTCATCTTTGGCCACAAGGTGTCGCCTGCTGTGAAGAAAATTCACTGATGTTACATGGAGGTAATGCATGGCAGCAGTATTGTTTTGCAAACAGGGATTTTTTTTTTTATTTTGTCGGCACAAACGCATTAAACGAAGGAAAGAATGGAGACACAGACTGAAAGAAAATAACAGTAATAACTGATAATTATCCCACACTTGTTGTTCTTTCAGTTTCTCAGGAACATGGCAGGAAAATATTTCATCTCCTAGTTTAGGGTGTTTTACAAATTCCTGCATGTGTTTGGTGGTGAGAATCTCAGCTCAAAGGTTATTTACTGAGGTTTCATCAACCTTGAACCAAGATGAAGGTTATTACCTCCCTCCTATCAATGACAACTTGTTGTCATGTGACCAGAGTTCACATTAAAGGGTTAGTTTTGATTTTTTTAAGTGGGTTTGTGAGAGGTTCTTCTCCACAGTCAGCGTGTTACTGACAGTAGATGGCAGCAGGAGTATAGGAGTAAGAAGCTGTGGACGGTGAAATCAGCAAAATGTATTTTAGGGTCAGGGTCAGGTTTGGGTGAAAGGGTCAGGGTTAGGTCAGGGTTAGGGTTCAATACCCATCTAAAAAATTCAATATCAGTTTAAGTGTACTCAATATTTAGAATATTTTTACTGCTTTACCTTGTCATCAGACAGACATTTCCAATGGGAAACTGAGGCGTTGTATCCATGTATGCTTTCTAAAAAAAGCCACCAGACTCCTTTGAGAAACACAGTAATTTTACCTCGCAGCACACAGGAGTCGCTGGTCCTACCGCTGCCTCGATCGCTTAGTTTGTTTGTGTTACACTGTTCAGTTTGGGTGTGAACTACCAAGTCAAATCACAAAAGTCACACAATAACACAGAGGAACTAACTGGTGGAGGCAGTGGGAGAGCGACAACTGCTGTGATCCGCAATGTAAAATTACTGTTTTTGTCAAAGGAGTCTGGTTTGGACCATGGCTTTGAAGAGAGCGATATAATAGCTTCAGTTCCCCTGTCAGATGGCAAATAACCCCACTTCAGAGCTAACCCTTCAAGGTCGTGACACCTGAGCCAGCTCGCTTTGCTGCCTTTGGATGTTGTGAATCAGCAGTAAGTTGACCCTTGACCTTGGATTCTCTGCACCCTGAAGGTCTAGAAGGAGCCATTCACAGTTAATGCATTTACATATTCACTGGACACCAGATAATAAGAGGAGTGTGTATTGTTAGCAGTTTGTTTCCTTTGTTTGTGTAGGTGCCAAACTTCAACAGCCTATGCATGCTGCTTACGGCAGGTAGCTATTAGCCATCAGAGTTGATGAAGTCACTGAATTGGTTCATGCTGCAGTACAATTCTGTTTTATATTTTAATACAATATAAACAAGTTCATGCTTTTTTTTTTTTTTTAATAAGCATCTGTCACCTTGCAACAGCTGCTAAACTCTTTCATGTTACATGCTGACCAAAAGAGACTAATCCTGGTTTCACACCGTGACAACAAGCTGCACCTGCACCGTGCTGGTTTAAATGATTCCTGTTTATTTTATGTAAACATTAAGCTATGAGTTAAATGTAAATGAGCTTCCCCAAAGTCAGGAAACTCACAGATATCCATTGTTTTCCATCTCACATCAGTCAGTACAATTCAGCTTCAGTTCAAACTGTGTGAAATCAAAGAAACCACCGGATCTGTACTTTTTGGCGTCTCTGCACTATTATGGCGTTCTAACTTTATGTGTGTGTGTTTGTGTTTGTGTGTGCGCTTGCAGGTTCTCCCTCAGGTTTACCCAATGCTATACCTGGACAGCCTGGGACACCTGGACCCAGAGGAGCGCCGGGTAACACAGGATACAAAGGCTTCAGAGGTACGCACACTAACATATCTAAAATACATCTAAAATGCAGCTTGGTGTTAGTATCTGTACATGTTTTAATACATTTAATACACACTCCAATCATTAAACATTAAATAAAATTCACCAAAACTGTCTCAGCTCATCGTGTACATTTATCACTAACACAGTTAAGATGGGAGAAAAGCTTCTGCTGGTGTGTCTAAAACTGCTTTTCACCCATTGTTCGTCTTCTGTCATCTTCTCCACCTCCGCCGTCTTTCCTCCGTCCTCCAGGTGATCCTGGTGACTGCGCCTGCCTCGGAGGAGGCGTCTCAACGGTGCCAGGGTTACCTGGATCTCCTGGAAGCAACGGCGGCCCCGGCTTTCCGGGACGAAAGGGCGAGTCTGGTGACCCTGGTTCGCCCGGCTTTAATGGCGTTCAGGGACCTCCTGTGAGTAGAATGTGGACATCTTTCATCTGTGCTACTGGCTACTTAATTTCCCTGGTGTGGGATCAATAAAGTCTAATCTTTTCTTGTCTCTTATCTAATCATGTGTCCTCCTGCAGGGCCGTGCTGGTGACAGGGGTTTCTTTGGTCGTAAGGGAGAGAAGGGGGCGTCTTACTACCCCAGCCAGGGTTTGGGCGGGAAAGGAGAGCTCGGAGCGACGGGACACAGAGGGCCTACAGGTGAAACTGGAAAACCCGGCAGAGACGGACTGCCTGGCTTCCCTGGAGCCCCTGGACCCCCAGTGAGTGCTTACACACAGCATGTTGATCTAAAGCTTTTCACCTCGCGAGTCATCAAAGAAAGGCCAGAAAATAAGGATTTTAAAACAGCCTCTCCTCCCTTTTCCCGTCTGTCCTCCCCTCTCCTCCTCAGGGTGACGCTGGCTTCGGCACACTTGGAGAGAAAGGTTTCCCGGGGTTCCCAGGGGCCAAGGGTCGTCCTGGAGGCCCCGGCGAGCCCGGTGTCGGCTACCTCGGAACGCCTGGCTTTCGCGGAGAGCCCGGAGACCCTGGTATATCTGGACTGCCGGGGCCACCGGGTTCCCCCGGCCCGCGAGGTAAGTGATTCCAGGGGAAGGAGCAGCGGAAGGAGAAGAAGGGAGAGGAAGTGCTGGGTGTGTGTGTGCGTGGATGTCAAGCCGTATCCTCCCCCACAGGGTGAAACCCCCCCGCCCATCCATCCATCCCATCCCATCACCATCCATCCTCCATGTACCGTAGTTATCGTAGCAGCCTCATCCTAACACCCTAAACCATTAGAGGACATTTGTAGGGGACAGACAGCTCCCGGTTCATCTGCCTCGCTGGAGCAGCCGAACTCTCCAGGACCTGAAGGGACGCCGCGGCTCTCGTTAGATCTCTACCAAAGCAGCTTCCTGCCCTTCATGCCTCAGCTGCAGCAGCATACTGTTAACTACATGATTAATGGTCTCCATTAATGTGCTTATACACTTCTTCTGCAGCCAATAATCTATAATCCATAAACTGCTTCGTTAGATGACTGATTGACGCACAATGATGAGATTTTAATGCTGATTGCACAACAGCTACTGTGCTTGTTTAGTCTCAGAGGACGTGAGAAGACTTTACTCCAAATCAATCAATCAGCTGATTATTGAAATTAGTTGTGTTTGGTTGTGCTGCTGGTGTAATTTCACTGAATGAAAACCCATCCAACCTAATGTTGTTTAGAAGAACTTGAGGGGAGTGTGAAGACTAAAAGACACCAGCGGCGTCCTTCAGACCGCCGTCCCTCCGTTCTTCTTCTCTGAGACTAAACGACACAAAGTCCTCCTCAGCAGCAGCTGGCCACTCATCCTCAGTGTGAATGTGTGCTCTCAAACCGTGAAGCTGATGCGCGGCAACTGATTCATTTTGCTCTTAATATGAAGGTTATTGTCGCTCACATGAGCTGAGAGACGCTGAGACGAGACGGCGACGGCAGAGTCGCTTTGGTGGACTTTCAGCTGCAGTTTGTTCTGCCGCGTTTGTCACTTCAGCCGGCGTCGCTCGCTCGCTCGCTCTCTCTCTCGCTTTCTCTCTTCTCATTGGGCGGAATAACCTGTTTTTTTAAGCATTTTAATATGCTTTTGCCTTAACTGAATGAGCCTTGAATTAATTGAATGGAAGTGATTGCTGATTTGCTGATATCTGTTTGATGACAAAGACATTTAATTGCTTTATTGGCGCATGCAAATGACCCTGACTGGCTTTGTATGCTGCCACCTTCTACCTCTCTCTCTCTCTCTCTCTCTCTCTCTCTCTCTCTCTCCCTCTCTCTCTCTCTCTCTCTCTCTCTCTCTCTCCATCCATCCATCCCTCCACCTCTCTGACCTTCCCTGTGCATGTGTATCTGTCCAGGTGAAAACAGCTGTGGAGGGGTTAATGACGCCGGAGAGGGAACGGGTGGGTAACTAACTTTTTCATCCACCAGCCAGAGTAACGAGCCTGGGACAGTTTGTAGCTTTAGTTTTCAGTCACTGGTGGATTCGTAAAGCGTCCCTCACTTGCAGAAGCAGCAGAGCGGGAAATTATACCAACTAGAGGCAAGATTTCACATGCAGGCCAGACAGGAAGTGACGTTGTTAGATGGAAATGAACGGTGCTAGTCAGGGCCAACTTTAACCGGTTAATCAGGTATCGCCACATTCAAACATCATGTGTTCACAATGCAAGCAGCTTGATTGACAGGTCACTGTGTTCTGGCTAATGGGCTGCCAACTGCAATATGATTCGAGATGAACTGATTCAACACAGAAAAAACACACAGAAATCTTGAAAACGTGGTTTCAGGTCACAAAAACATGGTTTCAAATCTTAAAAACTAAACATAGAAACCTTGTTGTGAAGTCTGTAATATTACGTCTATAATAATAACTGGTTCTTTCTTTAATGCGCTCTATTTTGTTGTGCATTTTGTTGAAATTTTCATACTTGCACACCAGCAGAATAACACATCCACAAGCATGTTTGGAAATTTTTAAATGTATTTGTATCAGAGATGGATTAACAAGGTAAAATGATATTTGCAGTGTTTCACTCTGGCCAGCAGGGGGCAGCGAAAACACCTCCAGTGACCAGTTGATGCTTCGTTTGCAGCGTGAACACGTGGTCAGCGTTATAAGAAAAGTGTGGTGATCCAGGAAGAAAGACAAAGAGTTGGTAGTAACAAGAACTCTGTTAGATAGATTCGGAGAAAGCAAGTAATTCTGGGAAACGTAGTCTTTTCATGCATCAACAAGCTTGCTGTCAATCATTTGTTCATGATGAAGCCGATGGAAGCCTCTCGCTCCCTGCGTCTCAGGGATTCCACTCTGGCACAGTCAGTCGATGATTGACAGCCGAGTTTCAGGTTCCCGTCCAATCACTGGACAGCCGCAGCTGGTCACGCTCTCCTCTTCCTCCAATCAAAGCTGCTGAAACCTGGCGCATGTTTTCAAGCCCTGCCTCTGCTAAGTGCTTTTAACCAGTGAGGGCTGGAGTGAGGGTGGGGCGGGAGGTGGCAACGGAAGTAATAGAACTCACCCCCCAAACAAAAGATTGAAGTCATGACTTTTCTAATTAATTTAACGTGTTCATCATCCTCTGAGTTTTTTTAACTGCCCCTTCACTGTGACGAATTTGCTACTAACGACTCAATAATTCCCATGATCAAAGTCTAAATTAACCCAAGTGAAAGTCCTTTATTTGAGAGCGGTGACGGCGTGAATGGAGGCGACAGACAATCAACGTTGCGAAAGACATTCACAAGATTTGTGTGTAATATTCTCATTATTACTAAACGTGTGCTAGGCTTTTAGCACCTTGTTGCTAGCTCTCTGTAGCTTAGCATAAGGTAGCGCTGTCTTAGATTTAGCATCAGTCTGCTTTTGTTTGTGTTAACTGTTACTCAAAGGGCCGAATGCTCATCTTCAGACACCCGTGACAGTATGTAAGGTTCTCCAGCTCTGTGGAACCGTTAGATGATTGTGTTTGGACCAGGTGTGTGTAGTGTAGTTATGTCTTATATGGAAGGAATGAGTAGCCAATGTTTCGACAAATGTTCACTGTAAATGTCTGTTAAAGTCTATGAAGTGTGATTGCTAACCTGTATGTGACTGCTACCAGGCCAAGTGCTGCCTTGCACCATACCTGGTGAGGATGGAGACCCCGGTATCCCCGGTATACCTGGACGACCAGGTACAATTCAGCGTCTTTTTTTTTAATGTGATGCACTCATTGATTCTGGCTCTTGTCTCTTTGCATGTTATTTAGTTTAATCCTTTTTTGTCTTATTCTGTTTTTGTCAAACTGAAAGGTCTCCAGGTTCTTCTGTCAGTTGTTGTTGCGTTGTTTACGTTCTTTTTGGGAAGGGGTGGGGCTGGAGGGCCAGTCGTGTTTGGGTTGGTGTACAGAAAAATGTAATTTAGTTAAAAATGTGAACAAAATGAGGCATCATCATAACTGGAGCCATGCCTGTCTGCACCTGTCAGGTCCTAAAGGTCAGCCAGGTTTCCCAGGATCACCTGGGCGTCCAGGGTTTGGTAGTGCCAAAGGAGAGAGGGGAGATCCTGGTTTTGGAGGCCAACCTGGACCGCAAGGTAAACCTCTACTTGGTTATCCAGAGTAGAATCATTGCCAGACTCTGTTCATCGCTGTCACTACTTTACTCTTGATTTTTACTCCATGCAGGTTTCCCTGGACCCAGAGGGGACCCTGGAGTTCCAGGTCTTCCAGGACAGGTTTTTGATGGAGGCAGGGGCAAGGATGGAGTTCCAGGGCGTCCTGGAGCCAAGGGCCAGCCTGGAGAGGTGCTAGGAGCCACGCCAGGAGCTCCAGGACGGGACGGTTCACCAGGATTCCCTGGAGACAAGGGCCAGCCCGGCACACCGGGAGGATCTGGTTTACCTGGTGGGTCTGAGACAAGACTCCCATTGTTACGTTCTGAAATTCTGTCCATCTCGTTAGTATCAGTGAGGGTGAGCTGAACAGCAGCAGTGATGTCTGTGAACGCTTTCCTTCCTTCTTCCTCTGCCAGGTGGGAACGGACGCAACGGTCTTCCTGGACGGAAGGGGGAGCGCGGAGTCGACGGTCTTCCTGGCATTCCCGGCACTCCCGGACCTCCAGGGGAGCCGACTGGTGGCATACCTGGTCGGCCTGGGTCTCCTGGCACCCGGGGACTGAGCGGACCACCAGGTGAGAGAAAAGATCAGCAACCCTGTTCATGTTTCGCCACCAGACTTCTGTTTAATTTTGTATGAATTTAGAAATTTTGGACTCCACGCTCTACAGTTCAGAGATCCCCTGTATGTCCAAATAAAGTCACTTATAGCTTGATTTATAGCAAAAGAAGAGAAACCGTTATTTAGCTCGACCTTGGCTGTCGTCTGTCACTTCTCATCCCTCCACTTGTACCAGTGTTGGTTCATTCCTCCCTCTTTCCACCGTATTGCTTTCACGATCCTCCATTTTCCAATCAGACGCCATAGTTGTCCGTTTTGTTCTTGTTGTTTATTTAAACTCTGCATCACCCAAAAGAATGTCTTCTTCTCCTGTTTTGTATTTCTCTTTGTCTTCCTCCTTTCATCCCTCCTTCCTACACACCACCACCATTATCTCCACCCATCCTCTCATCCCTCCATCCTTTTCTTGGTGTTGGGTCATTCGCTATAGGCTGCCAAGGTGAGACACTCTCTTCCCCATCCCTCCCTCCATCCCTCCCTCCATCCCTCCCTCCATCCTCCTGCTCTTAGACCAAATGCTTTAACTGCAGTGTTCCTCAAAGTGTCCGTCTGCTCTTGTTTTCTCATCTGTACGGCACAAAAATGTCCATCTCCATCCATAACTTGACTCTGGTTTTCCTTGTGAATGATGAAATTATTACGTGGAAGCCATCAGAGTTACACTCATTAAAGGACCGTACACTTCAGGAATAATTAAGCTTGTTTCCGTGTTTCAAAACATTGCAGGTGAAAATAGCTTGTATACGACAGTTAATCTATCGTAGTGAAGTTAGTCTTCATCAGCGTGGCTTCATTTGCCTGCGTTATGAAAACCGTCTCTTGATGGTTGCATCATCTTTCTGCACAGCTGGTGCTGTTTTGGAAAAGTAGATTCAATTTTCCATTTTCTTTCCACGCAATTTAAGGACTTTTCACCCATGCTGGCACAAAAGTTGAGACTGAAAGTACATTCTTGACATTGTTTGCAGGTGGTTAGTTCAGGTGCTTGTGAAAGGTGGGATTTAAAACTTTCCTGGTGTTCGGGTTTGTTCTTTGTCTTACAGGCCTAATTTTCAGCAGCGCAGTATTTGAACGTAATGCCCTTAAAATTAAACAGAAACTAAAACGACAGTAAGCAGATAAACTAAAACGATATTGCCTCATCAACATAAATTGATTCCAGTTTTAGTTTGTTAGCACGAAGGTATCAAGGAGATTTTAACGTCATTTTGCAACACAAGACTGTTGCCCAGTCCCTCCTCCAGCTGCCAGGCACGCGAACATATAAAGATATGAACTCGTGTGATTAAATAAGGGCTTACTCGTTCGATTAATGGTCAGACGAGTTGCTCCAGATGGACATTTTAGCTGTGAGAGATTCAGAAACAGAAAGTTCTCTCGGGAAATGGCACTGCTGATGTTTGGTTTTATTTTTGCAGCCAGTACTAACCCTCATAGTGTTTATTGCATTGATTGCAATAAGCTTGTGTGACGATTTTGCCTCAAATGCTGTTTAACAAGTCGCTGCATCAGTGACCGTAGACGCATTTTCCACACTCTTAAAAAGGACTGTTCAGCTCATCCCTGCGATGTTCCAGATAAGTGACAAGCCGGACAGATATGTCCAGTTTAGCTGCATGGATGTGTTGAATACGGGCTCTGTTTTTAAGAGTGTAAACAGTAGCGGGTAGTTTGCTGTCCTGTAGGACAAACAAACTTTAGACTGTTGAACGTCGCTAATTCAGTCTGGAATTGCACTTGAGTTTCTTCTATATTTTAATGAAGTTGTTCAGTATAATTTCAGATTTGATCAAGCAAATAAACTCTTGTCAAAGTGCAATTGCAGCCCAAACAAGGCAATGAAACAATGTAATGGAACATGTGTGTTTACATTGTTGTCTGCTTTTTGGCTTTTTGCGTGTGTGTTTGTGTGAAATCATTCGTAAATTGGTTTTGTTGTGTTGGAGGTAAGTTTATTTATTGCAAACACAAAGGTAAGCTCATATTTGTTGGCCTTGTCTTCCACATATTACCATGTGACATGTAGATTATGTCCAGCGTCTGACTAAATCTCTCTCCGCCTTTCTTTTGTCCGTCTCGCCGTCCTTCATCTGTCCCTTCGTCATCCGTCCACCGCCAGGTTTCCCTGGTCGCAAGGGAGAAAGAGGAGACCCAGGTTTCCCAGGGCCAGCTGGAATGAAAGGAACCCCAGGACTGCCCGGCACCCCTGGATCACCAGGGTCAAGGGGACCCCCTGGACCTCCAGGACCAGGAACTAGAGAGGGAATCCCAGGAGTGCCAGGAAGGAAGGGTATGCTGGAGCTACGTCACAGTGAGCGTTCCTACGTTAAACTCCTTCTTACAGAGACAACAATAGTTTGATTCTCTTTGTCTTTCCACAGGTGAGACCGGTTTCCCAGGACTGATGGGTTTCCCTGGACTACCAGGACGTTCTGGAAGCCCAGGCTTTCCCGGAGGGAAAGGACTGCCAGGAGGGCCCGGAAGAGACGGACTCCCCGCTGGTCCCGGATACCCTGGACAGAAAGGTAGAGTCAGAGATCCAAAGGCCGGGAGATCTGCCGCCTGTGAGTGACGCTAACGTCCATGTGGTTTTACTTGTGTAGGTGAAAGAGGATATCCTGGTCTCCCCGGCCCAGCCTCTCCTCCTTTCCGATCAGAGTTTGCAGAGAAAGGAGAACCCGGAACCCCCGGAAGCAGTGGACTTCCTGGCTTCCCCGGACCCAGAGGTAACACTGCTTCCTGACCCAGGCTGTAAAACATGGTGTGTTCAAATGTAATCAGTCAGAAATCTGTCATTTCCACTCTGTGTCTGGTTTCAGGTGACAAGGGTTTGCCAGGTCTGCCCGGGCGTCAGGGTCTGCCTGGACTTCCCGGTTTTGCAGAGCAGAGTAAAGGACAGCCGGGACAGCCTGGGTTTCCCGGGCGCCCCGGATCTCCAGGCTTCCCCGGACCGAAGGGAGAAGCTGGAATCATGGGATTCCCCGGAACATCTGGAGGAAGGGTAAGAAAACACACACACCTAAAAACAAAAACATGCAGCGAGGTCAGGCAATGAGATCCGACTTCTGATGGCTGCTTGCAGGGTGATGATGGCGCACCTGGTTTACCTGGAAACCCCGGAGAATTTGGTCGGCCTGGTGGCAAAGGTGAGCGTCAACATCAGGCCAAAAAAACACCCAGCAGCCAGTCTATTTTGAATAATTGAGACCATAACTGCATTTGTTGTCTCACATGTTTTGTTCATCAGGTCAACCCGGAGATTCATTTGGTTACCCTGGAGCTCCAGGAGCTAAAGGCCTGCCAGGAGACCCAGGCTTCCCAGGTACCCGCCTCCTCTTACCTGAACAGAACAGTGTTTTATCTGGAATGACCAGCAGTGGTTCCTTTAAACAGCAACACAGTTAAAACTCACAATCCAGCACTTATTTATTCACGTTGATCTGTCCTCAGGTGGCCGTGGCAACGACGGCGCCCTGGGTGACAGTGGCTTTCCAGGAAGCCCAGGTTTTCCCGGGACCAAAGGAGGTCCTGGTGAGGGAGGACGGCCTGGAATAATGGGTGAGAGACCCCGACTGTGACTGACAACCTCACAGACACCAGAGAGAGTTACACTCAGAGTCAGATGGTTCAAGTATTTGCCTCGTCCCCTCTGCAGGCTCCCCTGGTTTCCCCGGGCCAAAGGGCCAGTCCGGCTTCCCAGGGAGAAGAGGACCAGATGGGTCTCCTGGTCTGCCAGGAGGTCCTGGAGGTCCTGGAGCCAAAGGTGACAGAAGTATTAGTTGAAATTGTGTTTTCAAATGAGACGAGGTATCACATCAGGGAAGAAAACTCACTCTATTGTGTTTTTGCAGGTTTGTCTGGATCCCCTGGTTTGGATGGACTTAATGGCCTTGGTGGACCTAAAGGTCTCACCGGAACCCCAGGCAAGGACCTCATCATGCACACCAGAGTCCGATAATGCATTTCTTTTTACAGATAGCTGTTTTTCATAGTCTGAGTGTCGATCGATTCCAAATTAAGCTGATGGACATGCGGTGCTATAATTAGCTGCTCATCTTTTGTCTCCATGATGACCAGGATGCATGTACTTCCTGTGTACAAGCATCCTGGTCCGCAGGGTCTGGAAAACATTTGCGTTGAAAGTCATCGACAGTAGAAGAAGCAGGTGTTGAAGATGATGTTGAACATTTTGTTGTATTTGTATCCAGGTGGGAGCGCAGGAGGTCGCCCAGGTGCCCCTGGTGCTCCAGGGTTGAAGGGAGAGAGAGGCGTCTCCTACCCCGGAGGTCCAGGTTTCCCCGGACCGAAGGGAGAGAGAGGACAGTCAGGTGAGAGAGACTTCAAGGAAATCAGAAATGCTGATTGAATGGAAAGTAAAAATCATGTAAGATCAAATAATGACTGCTGGATTGTTTTTGTGTTAGGTGGTCCTGGATTCCCAGGGTTCCCTGGTCCGCCCGGACTTCCTGGTGAGACTGTGGGGTCAAATATTCCTGGACCTATGGGGGACCCCGGCCTTCCTGGACTGGATGGAGAGTATGGTAAATAAAGTTTCTCAATCCAGTTTCCAGTTTCCTCTCCTCTCCTCTCCTCTCCTCTCCTCTCCTCTCCTCTCTTCTCCTCTCCTCTCCTCTCCTCTCCTCTCCTCTCCTCCTTCTAACCCTCCTCTGTCCTCCAGGTTTTCAGGGTCCTCCAGGTCCTCCCGGTCCTGCTGGTCCAGGCACAGCCCAGGGAGACAGAGGGGACTCTGGGCTCCCAGGATTCCCCGGCTCACCCGGCAGGAAAGGAGATTCAGGCGGCTCCGGAGGCTCCGGATTTCCTGGCAGTCCTGGTTTCAAAGGTGAAGTTAACAAAAATACAACATGAAGCAAAAATAGAACCAAACATTAGTTTTTCTAAAACAAACAGATAAATAAAGCTCTGTTTTGGTTTTTTTTTTGCTTTTCAGGAGAACGAGGTGAGACCGGCTTCAGCGGAGGTTCTGGCCTCAAGGGTTTCGCCGGTGACCCTGGATATTATGGAAACAAAGGACCTAAGGGACTTCAAGGTAGGAGGATTTTTGTCTTTCCACAGCAGCTGTGATGGTGCAGAAAATGAATTCAGTTTACTCGTCCACCACTATTCCGTCTTTTTTCCCCTCACACATTCATCCTATATGCTCCCTCCACCCT
This sequence comes from Chaetodon auriga, assembly GCF_051107435.1. Classification (NCBI taxonomy): domain Eukaryota; kingdom Metazoa; phylum Chordata; class Actinopteri; order Chaetodontiformes; family Chaetodontidae; genus Chaetodon; species Chaetodon auriga. The sequence goes on from NC_135097.1 coordinate 3,390,003, forward strand.
TCACCCGTCCTCCATCCTCCTCTTTCTCCATCCCTTCCTCTCCAGGGCGTCCTGGTCGTAAAGGGATCCCTGGAGTCACGCTGCCGTTGCCACCGCCAAACTTCCAGCGACCCTATGGAGAGATGGGCTTTCCCGGTGAAAGCGGACGCTCCGGTATCCCCGGAGAACCCGGACCGCCTGGAATGCCCGGACGTCCAGGTGAGGAGTGAGACAGTCTTTAAAATGATCGTTGTCACGTTCAAGACATCATTATTTACATCAAATGAACTACAGCGTGCTAATGAGTGAATTTCAGAGATAGAATAGAAATGTCATAATTAAGTAAAGGGCAGTTCATGCGGTGTGCTTCGCAGAGGAAATATGAAATGAAATGAAAATAAAAGTAAGATACTCTCCTGCAGGTGCAAAGGGTCGTCCTGGGTCTGTGGGTAAACTGGGCAGGACTGGATCATCCGGTCTGCCCGGATCTCTTGGTGACCCCGGACCCCCTGGTTTCCCCGGACCCACTGGAGAACAAGGTCAGCAGTCTCAGTCTGTCAAAGATGGAGCTTAAAAAAAACACAACGATAGCTCTGCTGAAAACACAAATTAACCTGGATTAAGACAACACCGTCTGTCCATCTGAACATCCCTCAGGTCTCCCCGGTAAGGCCGGTCGTCCCGGCGCTCCCGGCAGCGTCGGCCGCAGTTACAGCATCGGCTACACTCTGGTGAAGCACAGCCAGGACTCCCAGGTCCCCATGTGTCCTCAGGGCATGGCCAAGCTGTGGGACGGATACAGTCTGCTGTACGTGGAGGGACAGGAGAAGGCTCACAACCAGGACCTCGGTATGGAAGCTCTTTAATAATAGCACAGCTGCTACATTAGCTGTGTCATTATCCGTTACCCCCTCTGTCTTCTCTGTGTCTGTCCAGGTCAGCCGGGGTCGTGCCTCCCCAGGTTCAGCACCATCCCCTTCCTCTACTGCTCCCCCAACGAGGTCTGCTACTACGCCAGCCGTAACGACAAATCCTACTGGCTCTCCACCACCGCATCCATACCCATGATGCCTGTGGCCGAGGGGCAGATTCAGCCTTACATCAGCAGGTACGGAGCCCGTTTGGTGTGACGTGTTGAGGGCCACGATGCCGCACAGGTGCGCGTCTTTAACGGACCTGTTTCCCTCCAGGTGTTCTGTGTGCGAGGCTCCGTCTCAGGCCGTGGCGGTCCACAGTCAGGACTTGACCATCCCCACCTGTCCTCCCGGCTGGAGGAGTCTCTGGATAGGATACTCCTTCCTCATGGTAAACCAAAGGCTGTTAATAACCATTTTCTCAGAAAGCAAAGTTTTAGTTTGAGTGAAATAAGAAAGTGTAGCCATGCTTTCAAAAAATCTGTAGTTTTTACTTTTAATAAATGCAAATATTGGAGCTGTCTTTTCAAAATAAAATGTGCTCCACTTCACAAACAGAGGATAAGTGAAGACCTGAACACAGGATGCGTTCACAGAGGCGTCACTCTGCTAAACAGCCTCATCCTGCTTTAGAAAAGTGCTCAAGACAAACAAAGAGCACATACAAGAAGCACTCTTAAATCACTTAACTTGTCAAAAAAAAAGAAGCCTGTTAAGTTTGTACGATGGTTAAAAAGTAAAATATACATAACACAGACAGAGAATGTAACAGACGCTCTTGAAAATATCCTTAAATCTCATTTCTCAGGAAATAATCTGCTTAAAAAATTCATCCAAATGCTCGTTTTACGCAAACTTCCTTCCTTTGAACTACAGCCAGATTTGAAAGCATTTGTTCAGCGAACTGCTGCTTCCCTGCAGCAGCAGCAGTTCGCTGCAGAGACGATAAAGAACGACCTCTTGAAATCTCGGAAATGTCTGGTTTGCAGCACACGGCGGCCGGCGCTGAGGGCGGCGGTCAGTCCCTGGTCTCTCCCGGCTCCTGCCTGGAGGATTTCAGAGCGACGCCATTCATCGAGTGCAATGGGGCCAAGGGCACCTGCCACTACTTCGCCAACAAGTACAGCTTCTGGCTCACCACGGTGGATCCCAGCCAGGAGTTCCTCTACTCGCCGGCGATGGAGACCCTGAAGGGAGGCCAGGAGCGCTCCAGAGTGAGCCGCTGCCAAGTCTGCAGCAAGATCTTGTAGTAGCAGCAGGCGAGTGGAGGGAGGGAAGCGTCATGTGACACCTCAAAGGAAAAAAAAGGTGTCGATGATGGAGGATGAGATGATTTATCAAGAAATCTTTAAAAACAAGAACACGTGACTGACTGAAAACGAGCCCCTCTCCTGCTTCACCGGTGGTTTCAGAATCGAGTTTTTAGAGTTTTTGACCCGCTTTAGGAACGAATGGCTTGTTAAAACAAATAAATGGTAGAAGAAGAGTTGGAGGGAGGAAATGGAAAGAGGAGGGCTCCGCTGTGGGTGCTCTTCTCCAGGTTATCACTGACAATGGTGCTATTGTTCATGTCCTTTGTGTCTATTTTGTGTCTGTTTTCTCGTTACCGTTTTGGCGAGAATCATTCTCGGCTACCTCGGAGAGTGCCGCCCCCTTTGGATAGCACTGCCCCGCTCACACAGCGGGCCGGACGTCCGCTTCAGGTCGCTCCGTTTCCGAACTGATCTGACGATTCCGGTTCAAACACACGTTTTTAGTGACACGGCTGCCGCAAAACCTGTATTTCCCACCGGCTGCAAACACTTTACCTGCTTTCGTTCCAGGTTCTGTTGACGCTGTCGCCCTCTGGTGGCGCCGCATGCTTTGCAGGAGTGACTCCGCTGGTTATCACTCAATCTTTACAGCACTGAGATCAGATTGCTGAGATCTGAGACTTGTTTTTTGAAAGTTGCATTAATGTTAACATCAGCCTTCATACGTTAAAGGAAACGCATCCAAAAGTAAAAATCAGCGCTACTTTGCAGTATTCACTTCATTTTGATGTCTGCACAACATCAGATGCACAAAACACAATCAAGAGAAAATGATAAAGAACAAACGCGCTGCACTTTTTTGCAGTATGAAATATCAAGATCGAGGAAAGAAAAGCAACTTTTCTGCTCATAACCAGTCAATAGAATTTGTGCATCTTTTTCGTCTGGATCTGTTTTTCTAACACAATAGAAAACAACATTTTCAGGTGTCAGCGATCAAATCTCAGATATTTCAGCTTCCTCGACGGCTCGAGAAAACATACCTGACAGAAAAGAGCAACTAAAGGTTCATTTTAATGGGTTTTGATCATTTCGAGCAAGTTATAAACCTCAACAAGCTGATTTTCATAGACATTATTTTAAAGCAGTGACAGCCTGGGAAGTATGATGAGCCTCATTCTTCACCCTGGAAAGAGTAATCTGAGGAAATAAGAGCTGTTATGACGAAGCTATAATATAATCTACTCATAACCGGAGCAGTCTTTTACCTTTCTCACGTTTCGTGTGCCTGTGATCACAGAATGACTCTATGGTGCTACAATACCCTGACAGTTGACTTGAAAGGCAACATTGAAAGCATTCTTATTAAACTGCCTGCAATAAAACAGCTAGCCAGCACTTTTCCTCTGGAAGCAGAAGCTCTGCAGCCGTTAGCAGTGGTGATGAACGATGTGAACGAGGCCCCCCCGCTCGTCGATATTGCACTGATGTGAACTCATACAAACAAGTCAAATCAAGGGGCCGACTTCCTCTGCATCTCCACCTTCACGGGCTTTATGTTGTGACCAAAGTAGTGTTGTTTTAACCGCAGTAAACCCTTCATTCACGCTAAATTTGCAAGAGGAAGCCAAACACACACACACACACACACACACACTCTCTGATAGATTGTTAATTATTGCTGTACATAGTGCTTTCCGTCTTTCCCAGCAAAGTATGTTAGAGCAAAAGTCTATAACGCTGTCAGCTCTAAGTTTTATTTTCTTTTTTTAATGCCAGTCTGTGTGTCTTCTCTCTGTCCTCGGATAAGAAGGAGGAAGAAGTCGCCTGTTAATGTCGACTCTGCAGCCGATCAGTAAGATCAGAATTGGCCTTTTTTTACATTGAGTTTGGTTTGCATCGTCAATGAAAGTTCTCGGCGGACTTTCTGGCGTACGCGAAGGAACGTAAGAGCAGAAGTGATCATTTTTTCCGTTGGGTGTGCTTTGAAATCCAGCCTGGCTCAGTCGATCCTCCTCATTAGCTTCATCCTTGGACAGCGGAGGCTCCTGAGTGACTTGTAACCACTATGACCGCCGTGTCGAGCACATCGCTCTGTCTCTCTGCTGGTAGCCCTGATTTTTTTTTGTCACATTTTGCTTCTTTTGTTTTTCTCTCTCTCTTTTTTTTTTGCCAGCCTTTGCTGTTTTGTAATCTAGATTGTAATTATTTTACTTAAGTCATGATACTATCCCCTGGTTTTATTTACTGAGATGGGAGGGAATGGGAAGATAATGATGTGTACATTAAATATTATGAAAGAAATGCCTTTAGGATCATGTTTTTATATGGAAAATGTATTCACCGCTGATGATTTAACAGACACAACAGCTGTTTTTAATGTCTGTTTAGTCTTCACCCCGAGAATGTTTCATGCAGCAACATACTGAAAGTGACAGAAAAGAAATGCAGTTTTCCTCAAAGAGGATCCATAACAAGAAAAGGTCATAACATGTCTGTTACTGTAATGTGTATTTCTGTGCTCACACACTTTGAAATAAAGTCTTTAAACTAACGGAGAGTTTCTGCTGCAGAGTGATTTCTCAGAAAACAGTGTCAGTGTTTTCATGGCAGCAGCAGGTTCTCCTCATGTTTGCTTTTATGTGAAATATCTCAGGATATTACCAGTGTTTGTTTAGCTTCACTCAGTGATTGATGCTCGTGTTGCCTTTACTGCCAGCACAGCGTAATGACTCACAGAGGTGGAAGAACTACGTCGATACCACAGTGTGGAGAAATGCTGTGACTTGAGTAAAAGTACGCAAGCAATTCCAGCAAAATGTACTTGAAGTATCAAAAGCAAAAGTACTCACTGTGCAACATGGCTGCACTCAGAGAGAGTAAAATCCTGCTGTCACATTAATGCATGAGTAATATTAATCTGATGATATCATGTAAAAAAAACACTGCTCAGAAGGGTTAAGGGGACACAGAAGAACACAAGTCAGTTCAACTTCAGGGAAATCAATCTGTGCATTTCAGAAGCACAACTGATTGGGACTCAGTTCCACCTGCTTTGGTGCAAATGAAAGTGACAACAGGTGCAGCAGAGCCGGTCGCTGCCTCCTGATCCTCCCTGAATGATTCTTCTCTAGTTTTGAGTTCTGTTTGTGTCTTTGACCGTTTCCACTGTTACATCATTTTGTTCTCAACAAGTTACACAATGTGCATCAGTAAAGATTTTCAGCTTGAATGACTCGTTCATCACGATCAGATGTGTGATTAAAATGTACATAGATACAAGATAATAGTAAGAAGTTATCACAAAGTGTTTCTTTCAGGACTTCTGGGCTCCCCTGTTACCTTTTTACAGGTGGTGGTTTGGGACATTCTGGTGTGTTCTTGTGGGCTGTGGAGAGGTGTGGGGCTTGGCTCCTGGGCGTGGTTCTATAGGTGGATATGGAGCTGACTCCATCACAGCTGGGACTCATCACAATCAGGCACAGCATAAAGACTGGACTGCAGAGGACTCGTTGACAGATTGTTTCTGATGCTCAGTGGTAGAGTTGGCTGCTTTGATAGTGCTACCTGCAAGTAGAAGTTTATATCTAACTCTTGCCTCCACCTGCCGTGAGCCTCTAGTCCACAGCCATCACCTCCGAGTTCCACCTGTGCTTCCACCATCATGTGCCCCCAACGCTGTACTCACACCTGAGCTCTGCGCTCTGTCTGAGCTGCTCTCCACCTCAGTGCCTCACGCCTCACCTGCTGCTCCCAGGACTTCCCAGCTACAAGTTTCACTCAATAAATTCCTATTTTAGCCTTGCTGCCTGTCTACATGTCTGATATTGGGTACAAATCCTGCCTGAACACAAAGTATATGACCTCACCTGAATCCCAGCACAACTCCCGCCTGACCAGGTTGAAGATTTCTACAAATGATTAATCAATTAACTGGCAACTATTTAGAGAAGTCATGCAAAAACATTTCATGGTTCCAGCTTCTCACATGTCATAATTTGCTGTTTCTCCTTCTAATTTTCTAATTCTGATTTAGTTTTGATAATTTTGAATTTTGGACTGTTTCTGAAGGTGTCACTGTGGGGAAAAATGAATAATGGAGAAAATAATCAGATGAATCCATAATGAAAAGAATCAATAATTGCAGTCATATGCAAAACGGTTCAAAATGAGCTTCAACTTAAAGAGTAAAATCCTGTTTTCACATCAATGCATTAGTATTATTATTATTAGTAGTACTTCAGAAAAAGGCTTGACTGCTTCTTTCACCGTTGTATGTACAGACCAGACAGAAGCAGCTGTTGAAGTGCTTTATTAAACACAACTGTCTAAGTAGTTTACATTAATATTGATCAGACGATATATTGAGCTGATCTAGAGGATTTTTCAAATTAATGGGGCATATTGGATGGCGACAAAAGCTCTAATATCGCCCCGCAGAAAAGAGAGGAAGAGTAGTTTTCTTGCTCTGCATTGAAACGATCGAATGTAATTACACCATCCGACACAGTAGGTGGCGGTGCGCACCTTTAAACTCAGAGAAGAAGACGCTAGCATCACAACAACGCAGCTAGTAACGTTAGCTCGAAGGAAAGCGAAGTTTGTTTTTTCTTCTGATTTGGGTCATATTAACAGGTGAGTTATGGCACTGGCAGCCGACAAAGCGCATAAATCGCGATTTTATGTCGCGTGGCCCTTCCTGCAGTTAATAAATCGCATGTTAATCTGTTTCAGCTGTGTGTAAAAACATTAGCTTCTTAGCTATCCTTAGTTAGCCCCGCTAGCTTCTTAGCTAGCTTTTCTGTCACCTGCTGGCGTTTAATTCTGGTGCAAAATGTGAAGTCGTAGCATGTTAAGAGTGGAATATGTCATGAAGATAATAAATGTGTCGTTGTGATTTCATGTTGCTGCCGTGTTTGTCGCTGCAAGCTAATTAATGCTACATCCGTTGCAGTTGCAGTTAGCTTTGCAACGTTAGCAATCATTTACCAACACAAACATGAAACGTTAACGTTAGCTGTGCTGATTTTCCTCAAAAGTGATTTCTAGAAACGTCCGGGAATAAACGATGTTTAGTGTGTCGCTTACACAGTGTAAACGTTTTACATGCGTTGTATTTTCAGATGACAGGGATTATTAGAAGATAACAAACAAAAGAAGACCATGAAAAACCAAATACAGCATTTTATTCTTATTTACCGTCTTAATAATTAAAACGAGATGCACAGATGAACCGAATGATGAGTGTGGAGTCTGTTCAGGGACACATCTGTTTGTCCTGTCAGACTCAGAAATCAGTTATCAGAGTCTTGATTTGTCATTTTGACCAATTGAACCAGAATATTTGGGATTACTGCAGATAAAGGGTGCGCGTTGGTTTATCATCACGTTAAATATTAAGGTCAAAGTTCATCCACAGAACAGCAGATCTGGCATCGCTGTGTCCCTTCAGCGCTGAATCCTCAACAAACCTGGATCAGACCGAGACAGCCAGAGACATCAGACATGTCCCTGTGTATGACCAAGAGGTTGCTCTCATGTGGTCAGTTAAGTGTTTACAGAGAGATATCAGATTTATTCAAATGGTGCAACATTTAACACTCATAAAACACAAGATATGATCAAAAGTAGGCGGACTCCCCGGCCATATATTTACATGTACTTTGAACCCAGACGCCCGTATGTCACTGAACCACTGAGGAGCCTTTTGTATCTTAACCTTGAATTTGATGGTTCAGGGTTCTCAGTATTTTCCGATATATGGTAAGAGCCTCTGTGAGCCCAGTCGAGGTGCTGCTGGAGTCTAAGGGTCCTGTTTACTGTACCTGCTCTTGTCAAACAGGCTTTGTAACTCTGTCCAGCTCTGCGCTGTCTGCTGAGACAGCTGCTCAGATATTTTCACATCATTTCAAATGGATTTACTTTATGTACTTCCTCCCTGAGCCCTTCTGCAGGTCTGCTGATCAGCTGGTAACTTCTCCTGTTTTCCCTCTCTGATCGTCGATGCAGGTACGCTGGAATTTTCTGACACCCACTCGGACATGTCCTATGTCTTCATCAACGATTCGTCGCAGACCAACGTGCCTCTGCTGCAGGCCTGCATCGATGGAGACCTGCCTTTCGCCAAGAGGCTCCTCGAGACGGGATGCGACCCCAACATCCGCGACAACCGGGGCCGCACCGGGCTGCACTTAGCCGCCGCCCGAGGGAATGTGGACATATGCCGCCTCCTCCACAAGTTCGGGGCCGATCTGTTGGCGACGGATTATCAAGGAAACACAGCGCTGCATCTTTGTGGCCACGTGGATACAATACAGTTCCTGGTTTCCAATGGACTGAAGATTGATATCTGGTAAGAAATCTAATGCTTGGTGGGATTTTATCTTTCTGCCCCTGCAAGTTTCTCCTCTCCTGAGCTTTTAACTGTTTGAGGAGCTCATCTTGTGTTTGCATTTGCTTTTGTTTTTCTCTATAAATCACTTTATGCATTTGCTATAAAAAGTGCTTTATGAAGCATTTATTATAAAAGGTTAAAAAAAGATCTGAACTGAACTGAACTGCATCCCCAACTGTTCATTTTTTACCATTGAAGTCATAGCACACTTATCAAAGACGCAGTCAGAGGGTGGATGTTGGGTTTAAACCCCACCCGAAATATTTTCCATGTCACGTTCTTGTGCATAGTTTTACTGCGCTGCACCACCAGCCATCCTCTTTGTTGAACCCGTCCTGTTACTGTTGCCGCACTGACACTGAGCCAGTCTGTGTGGAGTGAGGGGAGTCTATGGAGGTTTGCTCAGAAACTCCAGAAAACTCAGACCCACTGTTATGATCGTGTGTGTGCAGGATGTAACTAACCAGGTTTCCTAAAGTTGTCACATCCTGGTTGTCAAAGCAAAGACTCTAAATGCACCCTTTGATGTTACTCATAACAGACATGCAGCACAGCTTTATCTGGGCACAGGGGAGGCTCTGAGTGGACTGTGCAACGTCCTTAATATAATAATAATATAATATAATAATAAACTGAATATCTTCGGGGTTTGAATTGCTCAGACAGAACTAGACCTATGATGACCTTGGAAGTGAGAGCAGGCACGTTTCAGGCAAAACCTTTAGATTGAGACAGCGGCAGAGAAACCTCCTGTAATCTGTCCCAGCTGACACGTCTGGCCTGGTGTGCAGCAGAGGAAGAAACCCATACATAGCTCGCTGGAGGGACATTAATGTGTGCTGTGTGTTTTCTTCTCCCTTGAGCTTTCAGTCAGCTTCCAACCCAATGAGGATAATTGTGTTAAAGCAGATAAGTCAGATTAGATCGGTTACTGTTTGCTTACGGATCCTGTAAAGGAGGGAAAATGTCTCTGCTGCTGAGTTAAATCTGTTCTTTCAGCACAGTGAGACCACAGGGACTCACGTCTTTGGTTTCTGTCAGCCTTTAACACCATGTGGGCTTATCTCCTGGCAGAAACACATCCAGACGCTTCCTTTGTATCTTAAACTCCAGTGATCGCCAGGACATGCCTGAAAACCAGCGTGTGCTGTTACTTGTTGTTGACACAGTGACTGGCAGAGGCCGAGGCTGCGCGAGAAACAGGACAGCTTCCAAAGCGGCAAAATATTTTAGCCGCTTTGGTCGCTCTTCACGTGACTGACGTCAAAGTTAAATCGCGCTAGTCATTTAAAGGAGCCGCAAAGCAGACTTCTTGACAGCGGCATAGTGCTGCTTGCTGTTGTTCACCTTCAGTTTAAAGCATGCCTAGTTGCATAGGAGGTTTTGTGTGCCATTAAATACAGAAAAAAAAAAATCTCAGAGCATGAACATAAATCAAAATCACCATCTAGTCACGAGCGGATTGGCGTATTGAGGAGGAAGCTATTAACAAAGGGCATTATGATTTACCCACCACAACATCAAACTTTTACAACTTTGAAATATACTAAAATTCTGTGGCAAAGACGGACCCTGGGCATGCAAGCCTTTCTTGCTTCATCTGAATGAGATGACACATTGCACAACAAAGCATTTTATCAACTAACTGACATTTAAATAGAGCAAAAATATCTTGATGTGTGCAGTGAAAAGTGCTTTTTTTTTTTCAAGCGTCTTCTTCGGGTGTACAGGCAGGCAGCAGCACACATCACAGCGATGTCATCCAAATCCATGATGAGTCCATATGATTTTGACCATGCCGCCGTGTTAATGACCATGTTAATGATACAATAATAACAATTATGAGCGGGAGTTAATTTAATGTCATAACCGCCTCGCCCCATTTTTCCCCGTTCTTCCAAAAAAGTAAAACGCTCTTTGGCCACAAGATTGTTATGTTTTCCGGCTCCGGGGTAATTTTCTTTAGGCCTATAGAACACACACACACACACACACACACACACACACACACACACGGGTGCAAATGCGTGCTCCTTACGTCTCAGCTGCAGCATCTCTGTGCACAATTACGCATGTGGTGTTGTCTGCTTGTCTTTCGTTTGGTGTCATACAAGTTCGTCAAGTTCGTGTGTGTGTGTGTGTGTGTGTGTGTGTGTGGCCAAAGAGTGTTCCTTTTTTGGAAGAACGGGGAAAATGGGGTAAGGCGGTTAGCGAATTAAATTAACTCCCGCTCATAATTGTTATTATTGTATCATCAACATGGTCTGTGACGACTATAAATATGCGCGTTTAACCCTCAAAATCATATCGACACAAGTGATCAATTTCTCGGCATCCATGACGGAACTAGGAACCAAAGTTACATGCGTTGTTCTTTGGGGCCCGCTCGAGCGAAGGACACCTCTACTCTGACTCGTTGCCGCCGGTTGCCGCTGAACCGCGTCATAGCTAATTACCATAAAGTTAACCGAGGTTCAACTTTTCATCTGGTGCCGCTTTGGACGCTCTAGACGCGCGGCTGGCGGCGGCTACGCTTTGGCCGCTCAGGACACCGGGCTCTCATTGAAAATGTATTAACTTCCGGCGTCCTTGCCTCTGTTGCCTCTTTTGCCTCTTTTGGTCTGAACGTACAGTTAAAGTTCTGAACCCTCACAGACATCAGTCCCGCCCGATCTCAGTGCCCCTGATCCATGTGAGCCAGGGGTCACTTCTGTTTGAGCTTTAGGTCTGGTTATGGGCATCAGAGTCTGTCTCCTCCTGAAAGATAAAATTCCCTTTGTTTTATATATAAATATTTGTTTTTGCACGTAGCAGTTTAGGCCTGCGTCATTTCTTGATTGTGGGGCTGTTGTGAGCCCACAGTTGGTTTGTTTTACACCAGAAGATCCACAGATTTCACCTGCCAGCTGGATTACTGCTCTGCCATATGTGACAACTTCACAGCTCTCTTAAAATTCATTTTGGAAAACCTAAATTTTACATGTGCGTATGATGGAGGGCTGCAGCTCATGCAGCAAATCCTCACGTGATTCTAACTGCTCACATCAATGACCCCGATTCCTCTAACAAAGAAACTTCTGCCTTTGAAGCTGCTAAAAAATAAATAAATAAATAAATTTAAAAAAAAGGCTCTTTGTTCTGGGACTCAGACTGAGTGCCGGAGAGAGAGTGTGTGCCCAGAGGGGTTTATCTGAGTCATCTCCTCCTCGTCCTCAGAGGCACCGTCTCCCCTCTGAAGTCTCCATGCAGCGCTGTGGTGGTGTGTCCCGCAGAGCAAAGCCTGCAGAGGTCTGGAACCTTCTTTAATCTTTGAAAGTGATGATTGAGAACTGTGGCCGTCTTGATAATAGCCCTAATAAAGATAACGATGACACATACTGTCTTGGTTAAGGTTAACAGAAGCACGGGTGTTGTGTCATCGTCAACTCGAGCTGCCGTGCATTCGCTCACATAAAGCTCACTGTCAGGGCGTAGTCGGACCAGGAAAGTCCTTTGTTCCGCTGTCTTCGGTTCAGACCAAAATACAGTGTTTCTGTTTTGCTTTGGTGTAACAAACCCACAGGTGTTCAAAGATCGTTCAGTCATTGGACAAAACGGTCGGGGGCGGGGTAACGCTCGAACCTCTTCCCCATCCTGGTACTGAATGTATGAAATGAGTCAGCATTTTTCTGTGTTTTCCAGCATACTTTTTATGTTGTCGTCTGCCCAAATCTGCAGAAGACATTTGCTCTCCTCTCCTCCTCTCTCTGGGCTCCTCCATAATGTGCTGCTAGTCTTTGGCGTTACCGCGCTAATCAAAACAATATTTCCCACAGTGCCCGCAGCAATGGGAGCCTGTTGCGTCCAGCAGTTATTTTGGTTTGGTTCAAACCACACAGGCATGTGTGAATATCCTTTTGAGCTGCCAGACTGAAACCACACAAGATGCTTCATTGGTGTCAGTATACAGTGTGTTTCTCTGCGGTGACTCAAAATTCCCACGGTGGTAATTTCAAGGCTGAAGCTGGGTGAGGGGACACGTTCCCCCTTCAGCAGAAAAAAACGAAGCGGTGGAGAACACTGATAATATCTGGCCTCTGATGAGTCATTTGTTCCCTGCTTAGTGCAGTACAGATGGATTTATGTTGAATCTGAGAAAGTCTGTGTCTTTACGTGCAGCGTAGTTTGGCCCTGCTCTTTAAAGCTCTGCACCTCGTTTGAGCTGTGTGTGTGTGTTTGTGTGTGTGTGTGTGTGTGTGTGTGTGTGTGTGTGTGTGTGAGAGTGAGAAATGCGGTTTCCTCCTGACAAAGAGCGACCTAATGTTTCCTTTCCCGCTCCTGGACTCCTGGTCTAACAGCGCTGTCTTTGTCTCGCACGACAGCAACCACAACGGATCGACCCCTCTGGTTCTGGCCAAGAGACGCGGCGTCAACAAGGACGCCATTCGTCTGCTGGAGGGGCTGGAGGAGCAGGAGGTGAAAGGCTTCAACAGAGGCCCCCACTCCAAACTGGAGACCATGCAAATGGCCGACAGCGAGAGGTGAGTGTGCGTGTGTGTGTGGGTGGTGGAGGCACACGCTGTGGCTTCAAAAGGGAGATGTTTTCTCAACTTCCTGCCTGTGGTTCAACTTCCTGCCCCTGGTTCAACTTGGTGCCCCTCCCTGCAGCTAATGTGACACAAGTTTTAATTTAGGAAAGACTGGAAGTCATTCAGCCGCAAAGATACCAGCAGGAAGGAAACAATGGATAATGACACACTGCCTGAACTAAAACTCAAAGCATTTCGGGCAAAATTAACCCTGATGTGCTGCGCTGCTAATAATCCCATCACACAGTCAGAGCAGTGGTGAACAGGAATCCACTCATTTTCCTCTGGCAGAGTGTGACACTCCACCTCTCCGCTCTCCACCCGCCTGCATGCCACAACGTTGCCCTGTGCTTGTGATATTGTGGTATGAAGGCTGCACGGACACACCTTTTAAAAGGGTTGTTCACTGGCACATCTTTTTCAAAGCTCGCAGATAGACTGTGAAAGATCCCCAGACTCACCTTTTGGCCTCTGGTTAAAACCCAGAACGTCCTCACAGACGAGATGCTGCCTTTTTCTCGACAATAAGACCGAGTCGTCCCTGTTGGCGCCTCACTGACCTGCTGTGACGTCACCTCCCACAGCCAGTCCAATCCTGCCGCCCCATAGCCCTCAAACCACCTATTAGCATGAGGTGCGTTTGACGATCCTAAAATTGCTCGTTTTGTGAATGGAGTTTGGTGGCTTTGGCCGGAGCGATATTAAACATCTGTTTCTGGTTAAACACACCTGATGTTACTCTTTAATAAACGTGTCTCTGCGCGTTAGAGTCCTGCAACGGGCCGGGTACCCACGGATATCCGACGGGTACCCGCAATTGACGGGTACAAACGGGTGGAAAATATGCATTTATAATTTTACGGGCACGGGCGGAACGGAACCAAAAGCGGGCGGGTAACATTTTATTGTGTCATGAAAATCACTAGTTTCAAGCAGCATGACGCAGCAAAGACGCTGCGCACGGCACAGCACGCACTCTGACCTCCAGTACATAAACACACCCCGGCAGCAGCGCGTGTGTGCGCGGAAATAACAACAAAAACAGCATGGAGGAGAAGGAGATACGAGCCAAGTCAGCAAGCGGTGAATATGAATTAGTGGTGCGTCTGTGTGTGACTAGTCGGTCTACTACTGTAAGACTTCGCTGAGAGCGTTAATGAAGGCTGCTGTCATCTTGTGTTAAAACAGGCTTGAAAAAATAAAATGTTTTTTTTTTTAAGTGAGAGACCGTCTGTTGTTGGCTATTTAGTGCATGTAATCACGGGTAACGGGTCGGTTCACAGGTCTGATGATTGACGGGTATCCTTCCCATAATCAGACACTAACTATAACAATCTGAGCCTGTCAGTGGCAAAAACAAACACTTTTAGAGGACGGAAACTGACGGTGTGCCAACGGCAGGAGTTTCATGGCTGGCAGCTGCCGCGCTCTCATTCAATACTGGAAACTGTTTTTAGATAATTGTTTCCTTTACTTGGACATAAAAGTTTGAGCAAACGAAGTCACAGCGAACTCTTTGGAGGAGTGACGGTGTTGTCCTCTGTCTGTCTGCCTGTCTGTCTCAGCGCCATGGAGAGTCACTCTCTACTCAACCCCAACCTGCAGAGCAGCGAGGGCGTCCTGTCCAGCTTCAGGACCACCTGGCAGGAGTTCGTGGAGGATCTGGGCTTCTGGAGGGTCCTGCTGCTGCTGGTCGTCATCGCTCTCCTCTCCCTGGGGATCGCCTACTACGTCAGCGGGGTCCTGCCTTTCTCCACCAGCCAGCTGGAGCTGGTGCACTGAGGGGCGGGACAGAAGACGCGTGGGGTACTAACATAAACCAGTGAAGTTGTGCTCACAGCCGTGTCTGTACCAGAACACAAGTCCAGATTTTTGTTGATTTGCAGCCCAGATCTCGTCTTTTTTTCTTGGTTTGTTAGACAGGGAAACATTGTAGTGTATTGTTAGTAAAAACAAACGACCCAGAAGAACAAAACTCACCTTCTCAGTTAGAAAAACACTCAAAGAACAAGCCGGAGGTGATGACCGGGAGGAGCCCGGCGGTCTTCCTCTGACCGCTGGCTCTCATTAACAACACGTTGCTCTTGTTCCACTTTGCGTCCCCTTTAAAGCGAGATGAAGGTTAACGCTGCTTTTGAAAACGAAAACTTGTGTGTTTCATGCAGTTAAACGTCATTTCCTTCACGCTCTGTTACAAGCTGTATATTGCCAATGTTTTTGTATCTTATTTTCTTATGTGTCCGACCTTTCACTTGTTATTTATCAGATATGCTCTGTATTCATGTGCTGTTTGTTCTGTTAAAATCCTGCACCCTCGCCCTCTTTGCCAACCCCGCCTTTGTCATGTGATCTCTTATTCCGCCTCCGTGTTAACTGAAAGCCGATTGGCCGAGGTTGTGCAGGTTTGATGTATGGACACTGATGGAGAAGCACCTTGACTGCGTGCCTTTGGAGAGAAAGTTTCACGTTTCCCAGCGGCTCATTCAGACATTCCCGCCAGAAGCATGCTGCGTTCAAATCTGCCGTGTTGTTGGAAACATCATATTTAGGCACAAGGCTCCTAAACTGAAGGATTACGATCCTGTTAATGATTCTGACTTGTTTTGCTGTATGTTCATTTGAACTTAGCGTCCTTGTAAACCATGTAGATTTTACCTGTCGTTGCTTTTCCACTGTTGATTTTCAGTGTACAATAACACATTTGAAGTAAATCCTTATTTAATGTGGAAAATGAATAAAATCACACGTGTGTGTGATTCTAATCAAGAGGAGAAGCCGTGTTGTCTCTGCTGATCAGTGCATTCAACTTCCTAAAGAGTGGCCTTAAAAAATCATTTTTTAGAAACAAAATGTCTTCATTGACCCTGTTAGGTGTCTTCAGGGGCTCGTGTTTGTATTTTCTCCTGATATTTAAAGGCCTTTAAATCTATCCGGCGCTCCCCTGAGCCTCGTTTCTGCCCACGCAGCTCCTCAGATGTGACTTCCAGGAGTGTGTGAGGGTCAGGCACACTCAGTTTCCTGCATGGCCGATAAACCGAGTGTAATAAACTTCAGATGACTCCATTCAGGTGAGTCATCCAAGCAGTAAGACAGGAAGCACCACCCTTTGAGTTTTGGACACTTCCTGAAATATAAAATAATCAACAGGAAGTTTATGGATTCACTGAGCTCTGCTGATTTTGGCACACTTGCACCACTGACACCATCCTGTAGCGGTTCCTGTTTTTAAGTGCATTTATGGATGTAGAGACAGCCATTGATGGATGGAACTGAAACTGAAGAAAACCTCAAAACCTGACTTTCAGGCCGATCGATGGCCTTTTATTTGTGACAGAGACACTGATCTCATCTGAAAGTCACATGAATTCTTTTTAAGCAACCAAAATCATATTGATGACAAAGTCAACGTACAGCCTCGATTCTAAACAAGCTGGAACTCTGCAAATAAAAGTTTAATAGCGTGCAGTAACATCCTTTATCCAATCCTGTGTTCACAAAGTGAACCCGCTGCTTCCATTTTAGGGCTTCACAATCAGACCTTCTGATTTCCTGCTATGTATACAGGAAACACTGCGGCTGGATAAAAATAGAAAACAGCCTTCTTCATCCACTCCTGCAGCCTGATGCAGACTCTCCTCTTCACCCTCTGCCGCTCTCGTGTTTCTCACAGCTTTCATCATATCTGCTGTTGCGGGTTTGAGGAGGTGCCCAGATTGGATTGATTCAAATGAAGCCGGCTTGTAGCTCACGAGCTGTTTGTGCGGGCAAACCGCCTATCAGCATGAGGTGTGTCTGACAATCCTTAAATTGCTCGTTTTGTGAATGGAGTTTGGTGGCTTTGGCCAGAGCGATATTTAACATCTGTTTCTGGTTAAACACACCTGATGTTACTCTTTAATGAACGTGTCTCTGCGGGGATCCTTCCCATAATGCTGTCAGACACTTAGTATAACAATCTGAGCCTGTCAGTGGCTAAAACAAACACTTCTAGAGGACGTAAACTGACGGTGTGCCAACGCCAGGAGGGCTTAAATTGCGTCCTTTCGTGACTGCCGGCTGTTTTTAGATAATTGTTTTCACATATATTCCATCATACATAATGCAGAAATGAAGAGCGCAGTGATTTAGTAGCCTGCATGTACTGAAGTATAACTTTACTTGAGTATTTCCATTTTAAACCACTTTCTCCTCCTGTTTCACAGCATTTCAGAGACAAATATTGTCCTGTTTTCTCCATTTAGCTTGACGGATGAAATAAATGATCAGTTTATAATAATAACACACAACAGGCTAATACAAGACTTTTACTTGTGACAGCTTATTTTTGCAGTTTTTGCTTAAAAAAGAGGTAATGGGCTACTTCTTCCACCACTGAGCATCACACCTTAATGAAACAGGCTTCATGTTGCCTAATGTTGAGGCTCCAGCATCATTGAAGCTTTAACAGTGACTCTTCTTCTTCTTCCTCAAACGTTTCCCCTCATTTCTTGTTTTTTTTCAACAGCTCAGAAGAAAAGTCTGACTCCGTTCAGGAAGTGGAGCAATGAGATGTTGCTTGTGTCTCTGACTTTAAATCCATTCCCACAGATTCAGGGGAATACCTACTGTTACATGACTTCCACCGCTGACACCAAACAGAAAAATCACATCTTCCCTCCAGCAGCGGTGAGCCCTGAAGGAAGTATCTACTCAACAGCCAACAACAACAGGACACTTTTCACTGGACTCCCGCCAGGCTCCTTGTTCAAACACAGCAGAGTGTGTTGACAGACCAAACAGGCCTAATCTGCCGACCGGTGAGCTTATCTGACATGATGAACCGTTAGCTGCTGCAGGCGTTTGGGAGGCTGATCTGCTGCAGAACTCACTGCAGGAACATTTTGCATGAAAAAGCTGCTGCAGGAGTGACAGAAAGCACAAGGTGAACTCATGTGGAGGGATTCAATGTGTAAAATGTCCACAAAAAAAAAAACAAAAAAAACCCAAAGCCGAGCCGTTTCATTCTCTACAGCGTTGGAGTTGAAGAGAAAGATTGAAACTGAGAGCTGAATATGGGCCGGGGGCGTCAGAGGGGCACATAACTTAATGTTAATTGGAGACTTATTGGACTTCTGTCTTCCAGCCTAATATGACTCACAGGTCATGTTGCTGCTGAGCGGCTGCAGCTTTTTGGTTTGACCGTCGTAGTTTCAATCCCTCAATCAGCCTTCCTGCATTTTTTTTTTTTATGGTAATTTTCCACTTCGACTGAGATCCTGAGCTTCGTCTTCGTCTCAGCTTCCCACCCTTGCAGGGCTGCTGGTACCCTTATCTGTTGACTCACCAGGAAGCGCGCACACAAAGCACGCGCTCAGGGTGTGCGCCCGCGTGCGGACTCACTTCAGTAGCTGCTGTCATAACAGTTACAGTAGTTAGCGTTCATGCTAACGGTTCAGGCTGCAGAGTCAGGTTCAGCTGTAAGCTCGGCTTTAAGCGGCGTTTGGCTCCTCTGCTGATCAGGGGTCAGCCGAGTGGACAGACTGTATGCAGAGACGCTGGGTGGAGAGGGTGGAGGACAAAGGTCGGACACCAACATGTCCACGCTCACACATTTCAAATGAGACAGTCACACAGTCCCTGCACAGTGACAGTCTGTCTCTGTCTTACTCTCTATCTGTCTCTTTATGTCTGTCTGTCTGTCTGTCTGTCCCTCTCCCCGTCTCTCTGTCTCGATCGGTCTGTCTGTCTCTATCTCTCTCTGTCTCTCCCAGTCTCTGTCTCTATGTCTGTCTATCTCTGCATCTCTGTCTGTCTTTATCTCCCTCTGTGTCTGTCTGTCTGTCTGTCTGTCTGTCTGTCTGTCTCCTCTCCTTCCTTCCTTGTCCAACACTGTGGACATACAAAGCCACCAACACACACCTGTCTCACACTTCTGTCTTTTTGTCCACAAAATAAGATAAGATAAGATAAGATAAGACTTTATTAATCCCCCATAGGGGAAATTTGGGAGTTACAGGCAGCAGCAGTAGAAAAATAAGAATAAATAAAAACTCTGTACACAAACATTCTGCACATGGGAGAACAGCGTTATTCAGTACTGCACACTGGATAAAAAGTATGTAGCAGTTTATAAAATGTTACTGCTAATGGAAAAACATGTACAGAGAATGGAGACTTGCGCCTGGTTCAAGTACAGTGTTGTTTGCTATTGGTTAAAAATGTGTAGCAGCACAGAGTCCATACAGGAGGACAGGAATGTGATATTGCACCAGACATTACATGAGAAGTGATGGACACACAGAATCACACCGCAGGAAGTAACACACAGCGCTGCATTGGACGAAACTGCTTAAACGAGTCCATCTTGTCTTTGGTGGTGTCAGCCTGCCAGGTGCACGTCCACCACCTGAGCAGAGACAGAGACAGAGACAGACAGACACAGAGACAGAGACAGAGACAGACAGATGGCTGAGCGGAGAGCGGCAGATTTAAAGGCTCTGTCTCCTTTGTGTGAGGACGCACTGATTAGATCTGTTGACACTTCGGTCTATTAAGGACACGAGGCTCTTTAGTGCCGTATCCAAACACACGCGAACGCCACGCTCCATGGCGAGGTCGAAACTAACTTTCTTTACCCCTGCTCTGTCTAGTTCCGGTTCCAAGTATTTTAAAATAAAGGTCCCGTCTGTAGTACAGTACATAGCATTACAAGATCCAACACAGCGACACGTTCACACAAACACACAACATCACACTGAGACCGCGTGATGTCATCGTTCCTCTTTCATACCTCTTTGAGTGAAGAGGGTCAGAGTAGAAGTGAATGAGCACACTTGAGTCCCAGCGGCTGCGGAAGTGTTACTCCAGCCGTCGTGTTTACACAGAGGGGTTACTTCAGGTCGACTCGCTGCTGCAGCTACTAGACAGCTGAAAATGTGCATTATCACTTCCGTCATTCACAGGGTTGTTTTAGGAAGATAAGTTAAGATCCCACATTATGTTGTTACAGAGAGCTATGACAACAAGAATAAAGAGGGAGAAAACAAATGTTCACTCTGCAAACAGCTACAATCCCTCTGAGGCAAAGAGCGACTTTTTCAGAGATAAAATAACAGCTAACGTACAGCTGGAATGAAATGTTCACTGTTTGTAGAGAGAAAAGAAAAGCGCACCGATCGTCTCATGTTAGAGGAGGCGGTCTGAAGGCGGGACAGTCGTTTATTTACTGTTGATGTTTTTCTCATCCTGCATGCAACACTTTGTTGATGGAAGTTAATTGAAATAAGCTTCTGTGTGAGTAAACTTCCCACCAGGTATGTTCAAAACGGGTGTAACAGCTGGGCTGGTCGTAGGGTTGTCGAAGTGCGACGGCGTCCCGCCCCCGTCTTTCCCGACTCCGCCTCCACACCCGGCAGTCAGCGGAGTTTGTCTTCACTCTCCAGCGGCTCGTCGATCGGGATGGACCTCAAACTTCTCTTCTCGCTGCTCATTCAATTTGCTGCCAAGTGCGTCTTTGGAGAAAACGTAAACGCGGGAGACTCCGTAAAACTGACGGCGAGTAAAAGCTGCGCAGATGGACACGAGTTCACGCTGACTACCCGGGATAACTCAGTGACGGTGGCCACACTTGTTGACGGTGTCTGGAAGGCGCAGGGAGTTTATGAAGGTCGGATTGAGCACCTCTCGGCCTCCTCTGTCTGCCTCAGCCGTGTCAACTTCAACGACCGCGGGGCGTTTGAGTTCGTCTGCGGCGGCAACGACGACTCGCCGTCCGTCACCCAGCTGACGGTGGTCGTTCCTTACGACATGGCTGTGAGTGATGGAGGAGCGGCTCTCCTCCCCTGCCATGCCTCCACTGACGGCGACACACAGAAGGTGAGATGGGAAAGAAACGGGGAACTCGTGCTCGAGCTGGATCGCTTCTCCGGCCCGGTCTCACACGGACCGGGATTTGAAGGAAGAGGGTCCGTGCCTCCCGACTGGAAGTCGACGGGAAACCTGTCGCTGACTCTGGAGGGGGTCCGGCACGAGGACGAGGGTCAGTTCACCTGCTACGTCATCCCTAAAAAGGGAGAGGGGAAGAGGGGGGAGCCCCCTGCCGTGAGGATGAGGGTCAACGAGAGAAAGCAGACCACCGGCCCACCGCCGCCTGTGAGTGTGTCCCCCTTCTCAAACAGCTCACCTGTGACATTTATAATCACGTGACATGTCAGTCCCACCTGGTCTGAATCTAACTGCTGTGTTTTCTGTCTGTCTCGTCCCTCTGCAGCAGACTCCGGGACCCCCTGAAGTGAACACGGGACTCACCGTCAGCATCGCATTCAACGTGCTGCTTTTGTTTTTGTGTTTGGTTTTTTTGGTTTTGTGGCTCAAATCTAGAAGACTTCAGACACCTGGAACAGCTGGATCAGCTGGGAGAGAGGGGGCACCTGAGAGAGATGTGGAGGAGGGACTTGTCCCTCACAGTAGAGTCACTCTTTCTCAGGTTAGTGGAGCTTAACTCCAGTCGTTCACTCAAACTGAGTGTTTTAAATTATGACGACCTTCAAACGCTTGTTGTTACTGACTGTATGAATTAACAGCATCTATGCAGACCAACACAGGCCTTATTCCCACACACTTCTCTCCTCCCGTTTCAATGATTTCCTGTAAATCTTTCGTATTTTATCCTTTCTACAAGAAGTTCTGACAGTTGTGAAATAGATTTTAGGCAGAAGTGAGTGGATTTATCCTCATGGCATCACTTGTCAGTCGACTCTCTCCGAAGCTCCAGTGGAGAGTAAAGTGTCATTGATGTGTACATATCCTAAATAAACTGCTGCTGAGTGTGTTTGAGCCTCTGTGTCTTCATTCCTGTCATGTGATCCTGCAGATGTTCACTGTCTGCACTCACTTCATGGAGGAGCACTTCATCCTGCTGCTCTCATGTTTGACAGCAGCTGGACGTTTTAGGATTCACCGTGTCTGAAATAAAGGAGGTGAATCTCTGCGTGGTTTCCTCTGAAATGACCAGTTGTTGCTCCGCTCTTCTCCACAGTCTGCTGCTCCTCCTCTGGACCTTCATGTCAGCAGCAGCAGGAACCGGTGGCTCAAATCTTATTTATTTACACAATTACAATGTCAATTTATTCGTTAGAGAACCGTCCATTTACTAAAGGTTTGGAGGAATAAGCCAAAAAGCAAAAGAGGCACTCAGCGTTCCTGTCAGGAAAAACAAAAGTCATTAAAAACAGCATCAAGACTTGATTTAAAAATAAAAAACACCAAAAAAAAAAAAAAAAAAAGTCAAACATTTGCCTGATGCTTGATGTTTCTCTGGAAAATTGAGAAAACGCTGTGAGATCCTTCAGCAAACCAGCGAGATAAAATAAAACCTAATTAATGCCTCGTCGGGGAAATTAGAATATTACAGCCAGCAAAGTATAAAAGAGCCTCAGAAAGATCAACATGACAATAAAAAGGATAAATAATTAAACTGCATTATGTACAACATTACAAGAATACTGCTGGCATGAAAAATACTATTTTCATTTTCAGATCATGTGAGACATCTTGTCCACAGGTGCAGGCACAGATCTTGAATCCAGTGTGAATTAGTGGTATCGCAGGTCATTCCTCCCTGCAGCTGTCAGACTGTACAATAATAGCTGCTCCAAGCAGTCAGTGCAATAGTCTGGACAATAAGCTGTGCAATAAAAACATGGACATAACAGTCTGTAAATACGATCTACAATTTCTTACAATTTTTTCTACAATTTCTTTCTTTTTATTTTTATTTAAATCCTCACTCTTTTTGTATATACTGTTTTTGTTTCTAATCTGCATTGCACTTCTTATATTAACCTTTACTGATGCTGCTGTATTCTGGAATTTCCCCTCGCGGGACAAATAAAGGAATATTGATCTTGATGAATGAGATACGAGATAATAAGAGATGAAGGCGGCAGCAGCGTGATCTTCATCAGGGCGTCAATCTAAAAGCTTTATTTAAAACCTGACTGTTGAAGACAAACCTGCATTGCAGCAGATTTACGTCCTTGTGGTCCAGTTTGTTCAGACACGATGAGTCTGTTTTTTCTGCACTTTGGGTCTTTTCATTTGATGCCGCTGCTCTTCTCTGCGTGCACCGCTGAATATCACACAGAAAATCAAGCTGGGGCTCCATTTTCTTAGCTGCTAGCTCCAGTCTCTCTTTCAATAATCGTCTTTTAATCAACACAAACCCTCAGCAGACTCCTCAGTCTGCAAACAGCTAAATCACTCTGTGACAAAGGGATAAGATAAGATAAGATAAGATAACGGCTACCGTACAACTGCTAATGAAATGTTTGTTGTTTGTAATGAGAAATCTCAGAAAGCTGCTGTGAAATTACTGAAATATAACTTATCATTTTAAGAAGCAACCTAAATTATTCTGATGATATTGAATAAGCAGAAGAGGTTTTGTGTACAGTCACTCTGATCATTAAATCTGCAGCTCAGGTATTGTCTCAGAGCGCTGCTGGCTGCAGTAAAAATACTTGTTGCGACTTTCCTTGATCATCTGACCTGATTTCAGACATGACGCACTGAGTCGTCCCTCCATCCTCTCATGCAAATGAACAGTCCTTCGTTAGTGCGCATGCGCAGCTCGCCGAGGCCTTTTCTCACTTTCCCACAGAGAAACATCAAGCATCAGGCAAATGTTTGACTTTCTTAAGGTGTTTTTTATTTTTAAATCAAGTCTTGATGCTGTTTTTAATGACTTTTGTTTTTCCTGACAGGAACGCTGAGTGCCTCTTTTGCTTTTTGGCTTATTCCTCCAAACCTTTAGTAAATGGACGGTTCTCTAACGAATAAATCGACATTGTAATTGTGTGAATAAATAAGGTTTGAGCCACCGGTTCCTGCTGCTGCTGACATGAAGGTCCAGAGGAGGAGCAGCAGACTGTGGAGAAGAGCGGAGCAACAACTGGTCATTTCAGAGGAAACCACGCAGAGATTCACCTCCTTTATTTCAGACACGGTGAATCCTAAAACGTCCAGCTGCTGTCAAACATGAGAGCAGCAGGATGAAGTGCTCCTCCATGAAGTGAGTGCAGACAGTGAACATCTGCAGGATCACATGACAGGAATGAAGACACAGAGGCTCAAACACACTCAGCAGCAGTTTATTTAGGATATGTACACATCAATGACACTTTACTCTCCACTGGAGCTTCGGAGAGAGTCGACTGACAAGTGATGCCATGAGGATAAATCCACTCACTTCTGCCTAAAATCTATTTCACAACTGTCAGAACTTCTTGTAGAAAGGAGAAAATACGAAAGATTTACAGGAAATCATTGAAACGGGAGGAGAGAAGTGTGTGGGAATAAGGCCTGTGTTGGTCTGCATAGATGCTGTTAATTCATACAGTCAGTAACAACAAATGTTTGAAGGTCGTCATAATTTAAAACACTCAGTTTGAGTGAACGACTGGAGTTAAGCTCCACTAACCTGAGAAAGAGTGACTCTACTGTGAGGGACAAGTTCGTCCTCCACATCTCTCTCAGGTGCCCCCTCTCTCCCAGCTGATCGAGCTGTTCTACGTGTCTGACGTCTTCTAGATTTGAGGCACAAAACCAAAAGTAACAAAAAAACCAAAAAACCCAAAATCACGTTGAATACGATGCTGACGGTGAGTCCCGTGCTCATTCCAGGGGGTCCCGGAGTCTGCTGCAGAGGGACGAGACAGACAGAAAACACAGCAGTTAGATTCAGACCAGGTGGGACTGACATGTCACGTGATTATAAATGTCGCAGGTGAGCTGTTTGAGAAGGGGGACACACTCACAGACGGCGGTGGGCCGGTGGTCTGCTTTCTCTCGTTGACCCTCATCCTCACGGCAGGGGGCTCCCCCATCTTCGTCTTTCCGTCTTTAGAGATGATGTAGCAGGTGAACTGACCCTCGTCCTCGTGCTGGACCCTCTCCAGAGTCAGCGACAAGTTTCCCGTCGACTTCCAGTCGGGAGGCACGGACCCTCTTCCTTCAAATCCCGGTCCGTGTGAGACCCGGCCGGAGAAGCGATCCAGCTCGAGCACGAGTTCCCCGTTTCTTTCCCATCTCACCTTCTGTGTGTCGCCGTCAGTGGAGGCATGGCAGGGGAGGAGAGCCGCTCCTCCATCACTCACAGCCATGTCGTAAGGAACGACCACCGTCAGCTGGGTGACGGACGGCGAGTCGTCGTTGCCGCCGCAGACGAACTCAAACGCCCCGCGGTCGTTGAAGTTGACACGGCTGAGGCAGACAGAGGAGGCCGAGAGGTGCTCAATCCGACCTTCATAAATTTCCTCCGGCCTCCAGACGCCGCCAACAAGTGTGGCCACCGTCACTGAGTTATCCCGGGTAGTCAGCTTGAACCCGTCGCCATCTGCGCAGCTTTTATACGCCGTCAGGTTTACGGAGTCTCCCGCGTTTACGTTTTCTCCAGAGACGTGATTGGCAGCAAAAAGGAGAATAAACAGCGACAAGAAAAGTTTGAGATCCATCCTGAGCGACGAGCCGCTGAGATGCGAGACCAACCTACCCTGAATCCGTGTTGTGTTTAGGGACGGGTTGGTCAAACACTCAAAGGGGGGGGGGGGGGGGGGGGGGATTCCCGAACATGCTGCTAAATGTGTGGATCTTCCGGGACGAAAGGACGTGTAAGCTGCCACAAGTTCAAGACCCCCGACCGCCCCAACTGTTACACCAGTTTTGAACAATCTAATTCAAATATATATGGAAAGTCATGCCTAGTCGGAAGTTTACTCGAATGACACACAGATATCCGAGTGCCCGTGAATGCAGCACTAGACCTGCGTTCATCACGTGTTTGAGGAAGAGAACGGGCCCGACCGGAAACCCGCTGGACCGGTTATGAATATGAATAAACCACATGAACCACATAGAAAAGTAAAAATTACTCAGCATCCCAACATCGCTTTGCATTGGGGTTTATTAGAAATGAAGGACTTATGTATAATAATAATAATAATACTAATAATAACAACAACAACAACAATAATGATAATACTAATAACAACAACAACAACAGCAACAATAATACTAATAATAACAATAATAATGTTATTATTGCTATTATTATGTTCCCAACAATACTATTTTGGATTGATTGATTGATTGATTAATAATAATAATAATAATAATAATAATAATAATAATAATAATAATAATACCTTATTCTTATATCGCGCTTTTCAAGGAACTCAAAGACGCTTCACCTCATCGATAAAAATAAAGTCAGTGTACTGAGTGTGTGTGTGTGTGTGTGTGTGTGTGTGTGTGTGTGTGTGTGTGTGTGTGTGTGTGTTTGAGTGTTGAAATCATGACAGTCAGAGGTTACACAAAGAGCGGATGTGGAAGAGTTAAAGGCTCTTCTTTATGTGCTGTTCGCGGGATCCTCTGCTGTTTTTAGTGTTCATACACTTTCCTGTTCAGTTTCCACTGAGAAACGGAGCCATCCTTCTGAAGGCAACTTTATTTTTATACACCTGCTGTTTTTTTGTTTTTTTTGTTTTTTTTTTTGCTGTAAATACTGTTTGTATACTTAGTTATATTGTATTTTAATTATATTCTGATAATATTATTATAATATGTATTATAATTATAATGCATATTATATGACTATATATATTTAGTTTTACTTAGTTATATTTTTATTTTTATTCCTGTTTATATTTTTTGTTTCTTTTTTCTAAATAACTGTCGATGCATTCTGTGTTTGTCTGTATGTTTAATTGCTACTGCAACAAAATAATTTCCCAAACTGGGATCAATAAAGAAGCAGTCTAAAGTGTTTTTTGTATGAAATGTGTACAGAACCCCGCTGGTGTCAGGTGAGAAAAGAAAGCAAATCTGTCCGCAAACCGTTCCCACGGATTTACAAACGGTGTGTAAAACCGGAGTACCGGCTTGGCAAACGACTGTCACCAAGCTTTAATTCCGTGCTACACAGTTAAAGCTGTGGAAAGTCTAATTCAAAACAAAACAAAGCATTAAATCGACCCTTAAATCGGGATAAATTGGACTGACCTAGATGGATCGTTCCCCTGTCCTTTACCGAGCCGGTACTCTGGTTTTACGCACCGGCGGCCGTAAATGTTCATAAACACACAGGCGATTTTTTTGTTTCTTTATTTCTTATTGATTTGTATTCTTTATTCTTGCTGTTACTGCTGTCTGTAACAGCACAGTTTCCCCGGCGTGGGATCAATAAAGTTAAAATTATTTTCTTATAAATGAGTTTTGCGCAACACACAAAACACACAATTCAACAACTGGACTAAACCCTCATTTAATGAATAAATACGTAATTTATTTACGTCTTAAATCCATATTTATTATTATTACTGTATCTAACTTATTTCGTAATCTTTGGCCTGTATTATTGTTGTTTGTGCTGCGTTAACTCGCGTTTCCGTCACCTTTGGATTCCACAGACTTCCATTCATTTCAAGCAGGAAATTCAAGTGAACCACAGAAACATGATTGTTTATAATGACAGATGATGACAAAGTCTGAGGAGCTGAGACTCCACAGGGAGCATCGCAGCGCGGAGTCCAGGCGCGGCTGCTGGTGGCGGCTCTGCTGACACTGAGGATGATGGAAATGATGAAGATGAAGAATCTGCGAAGGCTGGGCGGTGATGAGGAGGCGGAGGGGAGCATCACAGCAGCATGAAAGACCTGAGACAGAGAGCCGTGTTGGGCAGCAAGGTGATTGGCTGTGCTGAATGATTGGCGAGCACGTGTGAGAGGAGTGGACGCAGGATGGTTTGAGAGACAAACGAGAGGCCGAAGCGTGAAAAAGAAAAGTCTCCCTGACGGCTTCATTTCCTGGAAACTCATCCCAACCTTAACCCGAGAAACCGCAAGAGGTAATGATTGAAAACAAAATGCTAACGATCCAAACATCACAGCACCACAAGTCACGAGCTCAACATGAAGGACAACAAAAAGCTGCTGATCAGAAGCCTCTGAACCCCAAACGTCACTGGTCCTATGCTGCCACCTGCCGGCGTCCTGCCAGAACACAGCAGGAACTGATTTACACTGATTTCTGAACTGATTTCTGAACTGACATGTTTGTGCTCTCTCAAGCCTCGATGACCGCTACGGCCTCCTTCCACTGATCTGAGTATGGACACATCTATGGAAGCAGACATCTTATGGGGACACTCCGCAGATACTCTGTGTCTCTGGATGGAAAATAACTGTCTCAGCTTTGCAAGAAGCCCACAAACTGGAAATTAAATCAAATTGCATTATGGGAAATGTAGGACCACAACAGGACACAAAGGTCAGGATGTCTCGTCCTCTGCTGCATCGATTTGGACAAGTCCCACAAGGGACCCACAAGTTTGGACCCACAAGTCCTCCGGCTGTCTGGAAGCTCGAGCGTCCCCTCATCATCTAATACTCTGACTGGACTCACCTGCGATGAAGACGGTGCAGGTCCTCTTCTCCTGACTTCCAGTTTGGGGACAGAACATGTGTAAATTCCTGAATGTGTCTCGAATGTGTACCCAACCGTTTCCTGTCTTTGTCCTGTGCTCACTTTCTGTTTCTGAAATCTCTGCTGGGTCCAGCCAGTCCAGCTGTCCAGCCGACAGGAAATGAGCGGCAGGGTGGAGAATCCGCTCCACCAATGAGGTGAGGGTCCTCAGCAAGTGTTTGAGTTTCTTAGAAACAAGAAGGAAACGAACCAGGAACGACGTTTAATTCAAATATTCACGAAGCTTTCATCTTTGAAAGTGATTCAAGGACAGATTTTATAGATAATGATGAGTTACTGCAGAACAAAGTGACCGATACAATATCGATCAAAGTATTGATTAGTTCAAAGTTAAATATCTGTGACTCCACAGCCCACAAGTTATGATGACCTCATTTACCAAACACTGCTTCAGTGAGGTTATCCAGCTCTTTAAACTTTTCTGTTTCACGTTTAACACGATTTCACTGATTTCACTGATTTCTAATCAGCAGCAACGTAAAGTAAAAACACCAGAAAGGTTCAGCACATCCATACCTGTGTAAGAAGCCAGCAGGGACCAGGGCTCACAGACATATCACCAATTAATGCAGAAAAATAAATTCAGTTTCAGGCAGAGACTGAAAAAAAAGTCGTCCGTCCTCACAGGTCATCCAACGCTTCATTATGCTTCCGGATCAATAACTCACGAACGAAACGTTGTTCAAACTGAAACCTTTCAGACTGCAGTGAGCTGGACCATGAGCGGAGGCCTGACCGGGATGAAGGGCTTCATCCACAGACTGCGCAGCACCGCTGAGAGGGTGGCTGAGGACGCAGGGACCGTCTACAAAGTGCAAAAACGAAAAAATGTACAATAAATAAATAAATAAATAAAACTTCAATAACTGAGAATTAGACACCCGAGATGTATTATCTTCACATTTGAAAACAAGTTTGAGAATAACTGTTGTGTAACTGTATCGTAATAAGTGTGGGTTGAACAGGTGTGGCAGGGAAGTAACCAAGAAGATGCAGATAAGCTACAGAAGATGAGGATAATCTTCATTTTAACAAACAAACAAACAAACAAACAAACAAACAAAAAACAGCAATCATTTAACAATTCATAAAAAAGGGACGAGAGTTTCAAGAAGAGCAGCGAGGGGAAACCAACCAGACCGCTGCATCTCCGGGGCCCTGAACGCAGCATTTTTCCCGCTCAAATCAGACACACGTGCTGTCCCTTCACAGTATGAACACCTTGCTTCAAAGACATACAAATCATGATGAACACCAAATAGTAGCTGTAGTAGTCAAAGCAGCTAACCCTGCCTCTGGATGTGCTAGCCACTGCTAGCCGCCGCGGCCCCTCTGACCCACACGAGGGCAGCGGGATTAGCATTTCAGTAGCATCCCTTGCTGAACTCATTGAGTTTCAGTATACTGTATAGTGAAATGTTTATATATATATAAACATTTCACTCGGTCATTTTTAGTATAGTAATATAATATTCATGTGATATCAGTGAAATAAAAATGGTGCATGGAACAGATTTTCTTTGGCTCATCTTTGCAGGGTTGGTTTTAGCTTCATGAGAGAAGAGGCTGAACGTGTCCTGTGAGCTCTGAACACTCCCTGTCTCACTGAAACCACTCCTCTTCCTGGACTACATGAAACCCAGACAGCCCTGCCCTCTCCTTCCTGCTCTGTAACACAGAGTCTCTGCTCGGAGTCCATGGACCCGCACATGAGGCCTGTGAGGGGACAGAAGCTGCACCAGAAAAACCAGAAGATCAGAAGATGTTCCCAGCAGAGACTGAAGAGCAGCCCAGGACCAGGTCTGAGTTCTTCAGGTATTCATGTGAACTAACACTGGACCCGAACACGTTATCTGAGGGGGACAGAAAAGCAGCAAACGTGGAGGAGGAGCAGGACTACCCCAGACACCCGGACAGATTCACGCATTCATCTCTGGTCCTGAGCAGAGAGACCCTCCTCCACAGAGTCCAGACCGCGTTCACTCAGCCCCTCTAAGCAGGACTTTGGGTTCACGGTCATGAATCTGTGATGTGATGTGCTGCAGGCCTCAGCTCGACTGTGCGGACTGAAACCGGCACGGAAATAATGTTCATTAACTTAAAACCAATATTAAAAGGTCAGATATGAAGGAGACTTTGCAATTTTTGATGGTCTAGTAGAATTTCTTCATCCTGAGTTGGACTGGCAGACGGGGTATTTGGATGATCTCAGTATTTCCAAAAGTTTTGAGTGTTTTTATTGACCTAATTTATTTATAACTCAGAGCCACAGGGCCAAAATTATTATTATCATTCCATATTGTTATTTTTATGAGTCTGTATCAGTGTAAAGACAAGGAGACACTGAGCTACAAAAGGATTTTCAACAAGGCCTGATGTAGATGGATAAATAACTGATGATCATGTTAATTATTGACTGCAAATGACCAAAGTACGGCAGCTTAAAACGTCCATTGTTGACAAAACAGTCCCAACACGAGGTCCACGTACCGGCTGTTTCAAGAGCATTCAACCATTTCACTCAGTCACCTTCGAGCTGGAGGGGCCGAGACAAGGACACAACACCCCCAGCTGAGCTAAAGCAGCTTCAAGTTAGACACCAGACACTCAGTTTTATTACAGGACCAGTCTCAAAATACAACAAAAGCATCCAGCAGCCGCTCAGTGGATGATGTTTTCAGACTTTAATGTTCTGGGATGGTGTGTGGTTCACCTGGAGTGTGGCGCTCACGTCATCAAGCATCACAAGGTAAAACACGTGTGCTTCTGGATTACCTTCATGTAACACCTTTTATTTATTCAAACGTTTGTGCGGCAAACAGTTAAATGTGAAACGTGTTAATAAAAATGTAAAACAAATGACTGCAGTTACTCTAAAATGACTCTAAGCTCAGTTTAGCTGCAGTGAATTAAGGCGGTTCAAACATGAGTCCACTGCACGCTGAAAACTCTCCGATTTACAGCAAATCAACGCGTCACGTGCTCAAAAACAAGGCGCTTTCGATCACTGAACAAACTCCCAGTCAGCTACTTTTGCATATTTCAAAATAAAACACGCTCCTGTAGTTTCATTCACATATTTTTTAAGTGCAACAACGTTAAAAAAAACAAAAAAAACTCCCAAACCGGCTCGCGTGCTCTTTAAGACACCTCATGTTTTAGCTTTCTATAATTATCGTTCAGTAAAATAAATAGTCGATAGATTAATATCAGTCGTTATCCCACACGTGCTGTGCTGGAAGTAAAGTGACACGAGCTGCAAAGCCAAAGCGACGGTTTGCTGAGATGAAGTCTGGATGATGACAATACATCTCCCGTCCTGAAGTCGAATCTCTGTCACTGTAACGATGAGTCTGGAGGTTGTATATATTTTTACATTAAGTCTGACACGTGACACAGAGCCGTTCACAGGTGATGATGAAGGAACAGGTCAGGCTGAGCCACCTGTTCCTTCATCATGACCAACAAACGTGTATGAACGCGACAGGAAGTAGTCCCGAACACAATCATGCTGTTTACTCCTCGTGCACTGTCGGATTTGGTGAAGACGTCATCGTTCAGGTACGGCCAGGTGCCGCGAGCTCGGAGGTAACAGGCAGATGCCGAAAAACTGCGAGTTTGCATCTTAATTATTTTGACGTAAACGACAAATTGTGTGCGTCTGCTGCTGAACTTTGATCTGATTTGCACATAAATGACACAAACTGTAACACGTCTCACCTGCAGCCTCGCACACTCTAACACACATGGTGAGAATATTCATCACATCCTATTTACGTCCTGTTAACGTGAGAGATGTTAGCTTTGATTCGTTCGTTGTGCAGAGGTCTCACTGCACCGCGCACGACCCGCTGGGCAGGAAGTCCTGCACGTACGCCGCCACGGCCTTGGTGAGGTAGGTCATGCTCCCGAAGCGGCCGCTGGGGGCGCTGTCGTACAGCAGCCTGCACACTCCGGTGGACAGGTCCCTCTCCAGGATGTGCTCCTCTGCCCCCAGGTCCCTCTGGAGAGGAAGGAAACATGAAAATCTTCCTCATTCCATCACACAGGTATCAACACTGAGAGTCTCCTGGCGTCCCTGCTCACCTGGTCCTTATAGAACATGTCGTTGGCCAGGTGGACGATCTTCTCCACGTGGATGATGGAGCCGATGCTCTGGATCTCCACGTCGGCCAGCATGGTGAGCACCAGGATGGCCTCCACCAGCAGCTGCCGGTACTCAGGCTGAGGGACGCGGTTCAAAACCGTCTCCACGTGGACGGAGAACTTGATCTCTCCTGGCGTCATCTGGACGGCGAATCCAAGAGGACGAGAAGACGAGGGAGGACTTAATAATAGTTTCTGACTGGCTGGTTGAAACTCATTTATCTAAATGACAAACATGTTTAGAATGAAGAGGCTCTTACCTCTCTGGTGGTGGAAGACGGAAGGACAAACCCTTCAATGGACAAACCGTGGCACTAAAAGACAACGTACAACCACAACTTTACTTTAAAAACTCATTTATGTGACAAACCTGGACCAGGTGTCTTCACGGTGTCCTGGTTTCTCAAAACCAGCATGTTTACATGCACCACACCTGACCGGGACACTCAGACTGACCTTCTGCAGGATCTTCCAGACCTTCTGATAGAAGCCCACGGGGACGCGGTTCAGCGCTCCATCCAGACGCCTCCTGCGCAGCCACTGGCCGTGTCTGGTATCCTTAGCCACCGTAATGCTCTCGGGAATGTCCAGAGACTCGATGGACGGCAGCCTGTACCTCTGAAAAGCCAAACCGGAGCAAAAAAAAAAAGACTTAAAGCAGTTTGTTGTGAAGGAACAGCGTCCTCTTCCTCTTTCCGAGGCCTAAAGCAATCCGGAGGAATACTCTCCAAAAACTGGCAGCTCAAAATGTTGACAAATATCTGATTAATATACAAATCTTTACCCCAGATTCAAAGTTTTCTAAGTCCACAGAATGAGCTCGCAAACCCTGAGAGGCGGGAAAAGAACATAAAGGAGGGGAGAGAAACACAAAAGATGCACAAAGTGAGAAACAAGAAACTGGACGGTGACAGAAAACAGCCCCAAGAGCCGGCGGACTCCAGCATCTTAGGCTGCGAGGATGACGACGCAGCATGCACGAGTCTGGATGAGGATGAGAAATGATAGAAATGAGGCCAGAAAATAAGAAACACTGCAGGTTAATTCTCAAGTTTCAGGACACGTTGAAGCAGAGGCGGCTCCAAACTCACACAAACGCACACAGCGACACATGAACCAAACCTCATTATCATTTTACAGCAATTTAACAGACGGCTTTTAAAGGACAAGAGCTTGAACATTTCGATCAACACGAGTGTGTTTAAAAAATTAAAACTGCTCTTCTTCCACTTAGATGAAAAGAAATTGTTTTGTAGAATTATTTTTGGGGTTTCAGTTGCACAAAATATCATCTGAGCAAACAATTGAGGCCTTCGAGCTGCAGGCCTGCAGGGCTGAACATGAGGCAGCAGTGTTAACGTCTGATCTGCTCCAGTTAGTGGATGATCGTGTTAATTAGCTCAGATGAATTAACAGAAAACCGGGTTTAATTGTGGTTACTGTTGTCACCTTGCGAGGAAACATCAGCGGCTGGTCGAGCTGAAACGGAGACAAAAGAAAATCCACTTTGCGTTATGGACTTTAACTTCCTGCGAGCCCAGAGGCATCACACAGGATGTGACTGCTGAACAAGGAGATCTGACACTTTAAGCCAAAGTCTGACAAGAAAAAAACCAACTCTGATCATCACCATCATCATCATCATCACCATCATCATCGCTTTGGTCAGCAGTGTCAGAGACGACCTGTGAGCCCTCTGCATCAGATTAACATTAAAACTCAATCACGAAAATCAAATCCCAGCAGCTAACTCTTCCTCGTCTCTGATGGATTTCTAAACTTCATCATCATCATCATCATCACCTTAACTGAGTCGCTCAGAGACACCCTGCGGTCCATCTGCAACAGAGGAAACACAATGAATGAAACGCTCCAACGCTAAATTGCGCTAATTGTTGACAAGCAGTTGCAAAGCCACGTTTGTTTTCCTGAAATCAGGAAGTCATTTCCACAGTCAGTCAGTCAGTCAGTCAGGTGAATTTACTCCTCTCATCATCATCATCATCATCATCATCACCTCGCCGACCGGGTCGGTCAAAGACAACCTGGGTTCCTGGATCGAAACAGAGACAAAACAGGCAGCGTTATCGAGCTGAGCGTCACGACTCGAAGCAGCGAAGCGACTTTCGCTTCATCAGCAGATGGAGTTTGCTCTGGGAAAGAAGCCAGGAAGTCGACCGCCGTCCACCGGGGACAGGAAGTCCTGAACGTCTGAGCGTCCTCCATCTGATGATGAAGCCAGCGAGGTGCAGCTGAAAGCTCTGATTGGTGACGTTTACATGGAAGGTGAATCAACACCGGCAGCACATTCTGCTTCATTTATTGATGACTGATGAGTTCAGGGTGAAAGGAAAAAGAGAAACGGCCACAGTTAATATTCCTTCACCTTGAATGGATCCGTCAAGGACAACCTGTGCTCCGCCTGCAACACAAAAACCAGGCTGTAAATGAATCAGTCAACAAGCTGATTTCAACCGAAACAAGAGTTTTTCATCTTCGTTTGGAATCTAAATCTCCACAACTCATCAGCTGTTCTGAATGATTCCCACCGATGCAGCTCGCCCTTTCATTTCTCCACGATTAGCCCGGTGAATTAGCACCTAATCTGCTCCCACATCATCATCATCATCATCATCATCATCATCATCATCATCATCATCATCATCATCACCTTACTCGGGTCCGTCAAAGACAACCTGTGTTCCAGCTGCAAAGAGACAACAGTCAGTTTCTGTCGTCGGCTGTTCTGCTCGCCGCGTTTCTTGTGTTTCCTCACTTTTTGTCAAACTGGTGAAGAAGTTTTTTTTTTAACCGTTTTCTTATTTGCATGCGTTTTGTGTTGAGCTGTCAGGGCCACCGTAATTTTCTCTGAAAAATGGTGCAACATGGCGACAATAAAATGCAAAATAGGATAAAAACAGAATCCTTCTGCGCTGTTTATTCCACCTCTACGTGAGAAGCGTGCGTTTATCTCACAGCCGCGGCGTCCTACCATCTTCATGTCGCTCTTCAGCTTGCTGATGCCGGCTCTCTCGCTCTTGGTGGCGCCCACGTTGCCCAGGTGGTGGATGGAGATGGCGGGACTGACGCCGGCGTCCAGCTCTCTGACTGCGGAGGGAGGAAAAACACAAGCCAGCTAAGAAATATGACAGA
Source organism: Chaetodon auriga (assembly GCF_051107435.1). NCBI lineage: Eukaryota > Metazoa > Chordata > Actinopteri > Chaetodontiformes > Chaetodontidae > Chaetodon > Chaetodon auriga. The sequence continues at coordinate 3,425,929 of NC_135097.1, forward strand.
CAGAGCAGAACCTGATTGGCTGTGTGTGCGATGCAGGATGTGATTGGTCGTTAAGATCGAGGGTTTGGATTGGTGGACTGACCGCTGCGCTGCACTCCAAACTCCTTCCCGCTGAGGATGTGGTGGAGGAGGTTCTTCAGCTCTGATGGACTGAGACTCATCAAACTCTCCGTGGCCTCCTCTCCTACACACACACACACACGCACACACACACACACACACACACACGTGCTTGAGAAAGTCATCTGTAGTTTCAGATCCATGTTAAAACATCACTTCCTCTCTCTGCCGCCTCACCTGAGCAGTTGAGGGACTGGGCCAGCTCGGTGGCCATCACCTGGATGATCAGCCCGATGCGGAGCCTGAACATCTCACTGAACAGGCTGGGCTGAGTCCTGATGCTCATGGCCAGGTACACCATGATCTCCTGGAGGGGGAGGACAGATTAAAGAGGAGGACAGGAGGAGGAACGCCCAGGTGAGAGCGGAGCGCGGGACCCACCTGAGTGAGTATGGCCACGCTGATGTTGTTGTCGCTGGCCTCGTCGATGAGGGCGGCCAGCTGGTCCGGGGGGATGGGAGCGGCGATGGTCTTCTCTCTCGGCTCGGGAGGCAGACCCACTGTCAGGTGCTTCTGGTGCGCCAGCAAATCAGAGCAGGCCTACAGATGGATTACAACCAATCAGAAAGAGAGTGCTGGAAAACACGAGATCGGTGGAAAAGCTGTTGATGAGAATACAGATATGGACCAATAACTAAAGAGGAATCGATCAAGACTGAGGGAGGAAATAATGAAGCTTTCCATGAAGACATTTTCCACCATATTTGACGAAGGAGTAACGTAAAGGAAAGCGTGACCTCCCGGCTGAGGGAGAAACCATTCAGTGAAGGTCACCCTGTTTTATTTATAACTGCGTCCATGTTTGTGCGTGTCGTACCGAGTCGAGCTCCTCCACCTTCTTCCTCAGCATGCCAGAGATCATCCTGATGAGGCTCCAGTGTTTGAGTTCACCCGCCTTCTCGTAAAGGTCAGTCAGCAGAGATCTCACCGTGGAGCCTTTGCCGTGCAGACGGGTGTCCCAGTCCATTCCCCTGTGAGGAAAACAAACGCACACACGGACACACAGTCTGACGAGGGCTGCACAGAGCGCGTGCGTGTACAGAAACATTTCCATTTGTTAAAACACTGGAGAAACAAGGACGGAGAGTTCGTCCCGGTGAGCAGCTGAGGACGTCTCAGCCTGAACTGCAGCTCTCACTTGTCTTTGAAGAGGATGTAGAGAATGTCTGCCTGGTCCTGCAGACTCTGCATGTCTTTCAGCAGCAGGGCCAAAGCGTTGTAGTCGATGGCGCCGCTGGCGTCTCTGGGGATGCCGCTCTCTGCTGTGACCGTCACCTCGGGGATCTGGAGGACCGAGGTGGAAAGGTCAAGCTGAAGCCTGAAGGACATCATCAGGACTAAAGGATGCAACAACACACCTGAGCGTCCGGCGGCGCGGAGGAGTCTGGGAGGTTCAGGTTGAGGGAAGGCTGAGAGGAGCGGAACAGCTTGTTCGACAGGTACATGTTGACATCTGGACAAAAGGAAGCAGAAAAACAAAGAGCAGTCAGGTGTGAGTATCTTCAGAGGTTACCTCAGACTCCCAAACGACGGGTCCACTCACTGTGAACGTTGAGGTCCTGGGCCTTGTTCTTCAGAGACACCATCTCCTTGGTTTTGGTGGCGACGGCCTTGAACCTCCCCAGACCTTTGACCTGCTGCGTGGGCTTCTTGGGGGCAGAGTGAGCCAACAGGTGGTCCAGGTACTGGGCGAGGTCATCGGCCTCTGCAGAGGGCGGAGGCAGGGGGGCGAAGAGAGAAACGACCGGAGAGTGCAAGAGAAAAAACAACAAAAGAAATAAAACTAAATCAGAAGAAAAGTGTTTTAAAATGTGATGCACAAGGTTTCACATGCTCACTGTCTGCTATCCATCCATGACACACAGGCTCAGAGTTTCGGGGTAGCAGCGATTTAAAAAGCTCCATTAACAATTAAAAATGAGATTCCGACATGCTTCATCATCCACATGCAGATTTTAACACACGGTCATCGGATGAAGGCAGACGTGCGCTAACTGCAACCAAACCTCTCATGTTCATTATGTTTTAATGCAGCTCGGGCAGCCGACAGATCAGCACAGAGAGGACGGGACGGGGCGAGAGGTCAGGGATCATGTGACCGCAGGAGAAAGCAGGAAGTGGAGGTTCATGAGAATCTGCTTCGGTTACAGGTGAGATATTTCACAGGTGTTGAACTGTGAGGGGGCTCAGCTGAATGACAGTCAGACATGCATGTGACATGTTCACTTCGTGGGTGTGTCATTTTCAGCGTCTTAGTAGGTTAATGGTACTGACAGCACATACAGGTGAAGTACATCTACTTCACGTGCCTCCACGTGTCACAGCCAGGAATGGTCAAACCAGCGATGGAGAGCAAACAAGCGCCGCCATCCATCGCGGGCGTCACCATTCCTCCCCATCCATCCGTCAGTCTGTTTTCTCTTACCATCATCACAGCGTAACTCATGCACGTATCCATCGCCGTCATCATCATCATCATACTCCTCCTCGCGGCGGCTCATGCTGCCAGAACCCTTACCGTCCAGGAAGCTCAGGTGAGCGAAACAGGAAGTGGTCATGAACTCCGACAGCTTCCCCGTCTGGATCCTGGAGGAGGAGAACAGTGCGAGGTGAAGGTGGAAAGATGAAACAGAGCAAACGTGAGTCTGAACCGCATGACGTTCAGGCCTGTAGCCCGGATTTTAAAGTACAAATACTCAATGCTGAGTACAAATACTGAGGTTACAACACAAGTGATAGAACTCAAAGATGAAACTGTATTTTAAGAAACCAGCCGTCAAAATACATCAAGTCCTCGTCACCTCGCTCCTCCGAAATATCCATCCTGCAGCTTCTTCAGCGTAGCCAAGACTGCAGGGTCCAGGTTTGTGTGGTCTTCAGCTAAAAACACACACACACACACGCACACACACACACACACACACACACACAAAAGATGAGGAAAACATGCACTTCTGCAGATGCACATTCAACGTCTTTGGCTGAATTAAGACTGCTGGATGCATGGTGTGTGCGTGTGTGTGCGTGTGTGTGCGTGTGTGCGTGCTTGTACTTACTCAGCATGCTCTGTGAAATGGGAAAAGTGACGGTGGGCCGTCCGGTCATCCTCCACCTGCACGAGAGGTAGGCGATTTCCGTCCTCAGCATCTCCACGATCATTTTGTTGTCCAGCGCCAAGTAGAACTGCTGGTGGTCGATGAACTGGAGGGTTTAATGGGAGGAAGGGGGGGGTGAGGAGGGGTGAGGAGAGCAGTGGACGCTGTGGTTCTTACATGCTCTGGTGGTTTGAACTGGGACAGAGTGACTGCTGTGGTTTCTCATTAACCTGAGGTGTGAAGGAGAATATGGTGTTCCTGATGATGTAGAACTTGGAGGTTCCCAGCACTCCTATCCTCCTGTAGGGTCGCCCCGTCAGACCCAGCCTCGGGTTACGGCCTGCAAAGTCAGGAGACGAGAAGGGTCATTTTCTCATTGGCTTCTCTTTGCAAATAGTGGCGTCGCCCCCTGCTGGCCATTAGAAAGAATACAAGGCACTTCGTCCACCCACGGCCACTGAAAAACCTCCTGATTAAATGAAAAACATGTGATTTCTGATGCCCAGAAAACGTCCAGCGAGCTCGTACCGAGTCTGGCGTAGATGTGGCTCAGGACTCTGGAGGGCTGCACGTGGATGGGATGGATGTCGGCGACCGTCTCCACCTCGATACCGTTCTTCAGCAGCAGCTGCTTGATCTCCTCAGTCTCTGCCAGAACTGACACTACAGGAGGAAAGAGGAGTTTTGAGCATGCATAGCTATCGCCTCTGACGATACGCTGAGGCCTCATCAGATGAACTCACCCTGTACGACCACGTCAGGTTTGGGGATGGTGGAGAAACGCCGGTTAAGAGGGTCAATCTCCCCGGGGGCCAGAAATCCCTTAAAAATGAGACAGAGCTTAAAAAGTGAGAGCCTAACCCTGAAAAGCTGTTTGCTGGATGTGATAATGTAATAAACACAATCATAACAAATTAATGAAAAGACAAAATAGAAAAAACAATAAGAAAATTTAATTTAACAGTCGAAAAATACCTGAAATGATTTTAGGAGAAAGTCTTTAGGAAATAGAAAGAGTAAAAAACTGTGTTAAATGCTACTTATACTGGTAATTTAAAAACTTTCCGTTAGCTTAGCTTAGCATAAAGACTTGAAATGGGGGGAACAGCTAGCCTGGTTCTGTCCAGAGGCGACTAAATCTACCTACCAGCACCTCTGAAGATCTCGATCAATATCTAGCCACGCTAGCTGTTTCCAGTCTTTATGCTAAGCTAAGCTAACTGACCCACGGCTCCTGCTTCATATTTAGCAAACAGGTCTGCCAAAAAACAACGTTTCTGCACAGAACACTGTACGTTTTAGCTCACCTCGGACAAAAGGTTTCCCAGGATGTAAAGAGACTGTCCCCATTTCAGAGGACATTTGCCCATCGGGATCCTCTCCACAGAGTGAGGGTTCACATACTCCTCCTCCACCTGTTTTTATACACAAACAAACACCAGAATAAGTCAGTGCTGGTGCTAAAGTATGCAGACGACAAAAACCCTACAAAAAACCAGAGTTTGTCTGCTTTAATTGCGTGTATCGTTGATGTTCGACTGAGAGTCCACAGAGGGTGTTTTATTTTGAAAGTTAACCAGGTTCTCTACACTGTTCCTGTGTCTGACTTCCTGTCTGGCTTGATCTGCTCTGTGTAGATTGACAGGTCAAAAATAGACTCGGTGGCGACTCTCTGCGGGGAGACGCTTCTGAAATGGAGATGCTGGAATTGCACAACTGCCTCTCATGGCGGCGATCAGCTGCGCGCCCGGTGAATTCAGGGGTTCAGTCCAGAACTCTTAACAACAGCTTGGACAGATTCACAGCGTTATCATTTTTCCCAGCTTCCCCTCGAAGGCATCACCTTGTCTGGGGGGACGCTGTAGAGCTCCGGCAGCAGTCGCACCCCGTCTTTCTGCTTGATCAGGATGCCCTCCAGAGCCTCCTGGTACTCCTGCACCTGGATGAATGAACGGAGACTGTGTCAGATATTCACCTCCAGGACAGGAGGCAAATAAAGACGCTTGGACACACAGACACAGACTGAAATTACCTGTTCAGGGCTGTTGATAAAAATGCCGTCCAGGATGAGGTAGGTCCAGAACAGCGGCCACTCACACTCGATGTTTTCAAAGAGCTTCAGCTCAGCAGACTCGTAATACAGGCGGTTTGGATCCTGGAGGAACAAAGAAGAAGAGACAATGACGTCAGTGTGAGGGGGGATGAAAACGTGAGAGAAAGAAAAATAACTTATCAAGTGATTAATATCTGCATCTTGTACAGCGTCGCACAATTGTCTTTTTTGATGTGATTTTCTTTGCTTTTTAATCTCTCCTGCTTCCTAAAAAAAGAAAGAGCTAAAAGCCAAGCAACTTAACCAAGAGAGCTAATGAGTTTTATGCGGCTGCAGCCACCTTCAGCCCTCTGATGTGTTTGTATTAACTTAGCTTAGAGCTTAACGCTCGTCAAAGCATCGGTCTACAGAAACGCATTAACTGAAGGAGGCAGCAGCTTCGTTTACAGGCTGTTTTACCTCTTTAGGTGTTTTGTGTCCGTCTCTGAGAAACCTGCAGCAGCCGTATCGACCCTGAACGGACACAGAGGGGAGTCAGCAAGGACAAATTCACCATAAACTAAGTATTTTCTTTCTATTTCGCTGCACTTCTCTGCACCTGCAGTTTAGAGATGATCTCCTCCTTGGTGAGGTTGACGATGCTCATGTCCTCAACAGCGAAGGCGGGATAGGAGATGATGGCGAGGACTCCGGCATCCACCTCTTTGGACATGGAGGCTCTGGGTAACATCGACGTCAGGATGGACTGATGAGGAGGGAAGAGGGAGACCAAATTTGACATTCAACAGCAAAACAAATCTATTTGGATCTGAAAGAGTGTGTGTGTGTGTGTGTGTGTGTGTGTGTGTGTGTGTGTGTGTGTGTACCTGGCAGTGCTGTATGTCATCAGCCAAGGCGTGGACCACAGATCCAGGTCCTCCTTTCGCTCCAAACAGGTTAAGGTCGTCCAAAGCCTCCAGAGCTGCCTGGAGGACATACAGTCACGTGACCTTCGTTAAAGACAAGGCCACAGCAGAGTACAGCGTAGTAATCAATAGTTTACATGCAGCACATACTGTGGAGTGTGTAGTACCCCAGTGTTATGTGTGTACATGGTAGTACTGCATCAAACGACAGTAGATTAAAGAGCATGTTTGAAATACTAATAACTACATGTGGTTAACGGAGGGAACGTCCTGCAGTGGCGCCTGTTTCCACAGTCTTAAATTAAACTCTGTGTGTGTGTGTGTGTGTGTGTGTGTGTGTGTGTACTGGGTACTGCGAGTACTGTGTTATTTCTGAGTGAGAAGCCATTCTTGGAAGACCGCAGAGAACCTGATCCCCCCTGTCCACGGCTGGCCAAGGACAGCACAGTGTCAGGCACGCGGTCGGTATCCTGTTGTGTGAAAACTGGTGGATTTTCAGCAGCGTCACATTAATCTGCGCTGACGTCAGGAGGACGTGTGTGTGTGTGTGTGTGCGTCCTCACACACACACACACACACAGCACCAAAACAAAGTCCTTCATCTGATCCAGAGTTAGTCTGGAGAGTCCGGGTCGTCTAAAGGTCATCGTAAAGGCCGTCGCAGCGACTAGACACCTTCCACCCAGCCAGGGATTTTTTTACTGGAGCACCTGTTCGGCCTCGCTCAGCGCTCAGGAGCTGTTTTCTCCTCCTTCTACCTGCTCCCCACCGCTCACCTCCCTCCTGTATCACACTGAGGAGAACCCAAAGAGTTTTTTTTTCCTGTGTGCGTGCGCTCACCTTGGCCATGCCTATAGAGCTGGCGTTGATCTCCGTGATGCCCTGGTTGGTTTTGTCTCCTCGTTCCCACATCCCGTAATCCTGCGAGGAACCAGGAAAGACAGCGTTAACGTGGCATTAACGGCTCCGGGGAGTTCTGAAGTGAACTTTGGAAAGGCAGCAAAAAACAAACTAAAATTAGGGCCTTTTCCATTAACTGGTTTGGAGCGAATAGAGTAGGCCACACAGAAGAAGAAGAAGAAGAAGAAGAAGAAGAAGAAGAAGCTTCATGGAAAATCTCCAGCAGAACTTTGAGGACGAACACTTACAGCCACTTTGTAGGCCGTCTCGATGTAGAACATGAGATTCTGAACTACGTCCACTTCATCCTGGGTGTAGACGATGTGGAGACCTGGTGCGCAAACACACACAATGACCATTTTTCCTTCATATTACCTTAAATGTCCTTGATTGTTGGCTTGCAGGTGAAGCAAAAACACAAAAAAACGCACAAAATTCAAATCTTTAAACGCGTGAAAACTCACAGAAAAGTCCCTCAAACTGCAAAGACTCAGCGTGCTGCTTGCATATTTACCGGATGCGGTCATCTGAGCGAGGAAGAACAGGAAGAGGGACGTGGCGTCCACCTGCAGGTGACCCCACTGGTCGTCGCCAACGACAGGGGCGCAGGTGTGGGTGTCGTACTTGGCGTGGAGCGAGTCTGAGGTGCTCCTGCTGTACTTAAACTTCTCCACCTTGTCCAGCTGGAGGACAACAGGGTGAGAGACAGTGATGATACGTCCTTTAATATCTCAGACTGTGTCACACGTTGTGGCCGAAGCTGCAAATCAATGAGCTTTATGGCAACATTGGTTTTAAAGGAGCTTTTAATTTTTCAGCAATTTAATTCACTAAAATCTAAACAGATATTTCCCTGAAGAGCTGGTGAAGAACAGACTGGACGTGCAAAATCAGGTGACTACAAATGAATGCTAATGGTAGCATTAGCAGCAGGACCTCTGATTTAACCTGCAAGAGAAAGAAAGACAAAGCACGAGAGAGCAGGTCACATACCTGCCTCATTATGCACTGCAGGATGCCTCTCATTAGCTTCACCACGCTCTGCACAGAGAGAAGACGGTTAAAAGTCAACGTTTTCAACACGTGGCTGCAGGCAGAGAAACAGGAGGCCCGGCGGAGGGCGGAGCTGCACACCGACCTGCTCCAGCTCGTAGGCTTTGGCCTTGTCTTCGTCCCTGTCGGCGTTCTTCCTGTAGGCCAGACTGAGGGCCCACACGGACAAGATGCTGTAAACATTGTCTCTGACCCAGGAGTGCGGCTGGTCCGGCCCGCCGGGCAGAAGACCCGTCACTGGGTCCTGTCAGACACACGGAGGGGTCAAAGGTCAAAGGTCAGTATGAACTAATGAGGGGCTGGTGCATCTTCAGCAGTGTATTTGCTTAAGTTAATATTGTTTTGGTGGAGAAAATGTGAGAAAATAGAGAAAAATCACCTTCAAAAGACTCAAATTTCATATTTAAGAGGGTGGCACTCATGAATTTTTGTCACATGAGACCAATTTTCTGATTTTTGATGTTCTGCTAATGAAATAAAACTGACTTGAAAGCGCCTCCAGAGCCACCAAAGTACTTCATTTACTACAAACTGTGATCAACGTTTGGTTGCAAGGGGACGTAAAACGTGTCAGAAATCGTCTTTACGCTCATCTGCTCCTTTCAAAGGTAAAGAAACTGGTTCATTTTCAGTGAAAAACATCTTAAACTTAGATTAACTCTGCTGGGATTTGCGGCTCAGTACAGCTGCTTGAAACAGGTTGTTTAAAAGCACAACATTTCCCAGAACTACATTTCCCATAAGCCCCACTGCTTCCCACTGAAAAGAGGATGTTTACAACCCTTAATAACAGCAAAACACACATCCAGGTGAGACAACGTGGGAGCTGAACCTGTGGAGACTCACAGAAATATAAACACAGCTTCTCCCTCTCCATCAGTGCCACCAAACCATCATTTCTCCTCATGTTTAACTTACATCTTATCATTTTATTGCAGCGAACCGACAGGCAGCTCTTTCAACATCGAGTTTCATCACCAGCAGAGAGAAGGCGGCGTGTTGGATCTCTGTCGAGGCCTTCGCTTCGTGATGCGTTCAGAGTATCGTGCTGTACTGTTGATGCTGCTGGGATCATGTGTGAGGTGATATAAGGCTGTAGTTACCCTCACAGCACTTATTGAAAGAGTGTAAAACACCCAGAAATCAAAGTGTACAGCAACGTTTTATCAGCTACAAGGAAGAACGTTTCTACACACGAACTCAAAAGTAATGAGAGCTTCAAGTGCAATGGAACATTTAAAACTCCAACGACAAGTGACCTCCAGAGTCTGGATCTGTGCTGTCAGAGATTTCACTGAGACCACCGACAGGCTGCACAAATCTCAGATCTCCCCCCCCCCCCCACGCCCCCCACCCCCCACGTGCCAAATTGATCGCTCTTCATCCGTGACTGTGGGCTTGCAGCAGGACGTCTCTGCTCTCAGTCACCTCATCAGCGCAGTGATCCATCTGAGCAGTGAACTGTATACAACTGCAGCCTGGCTGGAGGCCAGTTGGGACGGACTCAAAGGTGACCTCAGTGGGTCCACTTCCATAACCATCCGAGGTCTCTTCCAGGCTCTGCAGAACCACAACATGTGGGCCTTACCGCCCCACATCAGCCGCAGACCTCATCAGCCAACCTGCAGGCGGGCTCCTCAGTGGAGGCTGTTACAGCTGCACATTAACACCCACGACTTCGAAGTAAGATGTCCAACAATCACGTGCGTGTGATATTCAGGTGTCAGTACGCGTCTGAGCACGTGATGCAGGTCAATGAGAGCCACAAAGCTGACTGAAACTTCATGAAGCTGCGTTCACTGACGACACACGCGAGTCATGACAGTGTAATATGTGCACGGTCTGTTTGAAAGAGTGCTAACGCTTTGCGCAATATCTATTCAGCCCGCCCACTGTGCGCACTGAAAGAGTGACTGGTCAAGCTAACTTTACCTGGCTGCAGGTACGAAGCAGCTACTCCTGTAGTTGACAGACTACTTTTATTTAGATGCAAAGTTTGCTAAACATACGTGAAAAGCTTAACGAAGCGCTTACTTGGTGTCTCAGGATAGTCTGGTGGACCATCCGGGCATAGTTGTCCAGTTTAACGCCCGAGTTGCTCCTGCTTCTCATGGTGACAAGTCAACGGGTGAGCTCAGTTCACTTCAGGTGGTTTCAAGTACTCAAGAACACAGAACTCACTAAATCCTCGACAGTGAGCTCATTTCTTCGGGGCTTCTCGGAAGTCCAAAGAGCCGAAAGGGAGGACGGCTTTCAGGGCGACCGCAGGAGCTGCTGCCTGGCTGTCATGAAGCAGCTCAACGGCGGCAGCTAAAGACCCAGCAAGTGTTGTAACCTGAAGCTGCGGTAAGCTGGTCACAGGAAGCAGAAACAATGCCGGAAGTTGCGAGATGTTGTCTTCAAAATAAAGGCTTGTCAGCGCGACACGATGAGTTCTAAAACTTGTCAGTTCGTGGGCTCAGAAAAGTTGCATAGATGCATACATTTATTATAGTTGAAGTACTTTCATGTCATATGCAGAACAATCACGATATTATAAGAGTACAAATAGTACAAGAAGTACAAAATAAATGTGCAAAGAAAAATCACACAAGTGGAACCAAAACTAATTAACTGAGAAATAAAATAATGCATTACCTTAAATGTAAAAGTAGAATATAACATAAAATAGCAAACAAAATATAATACTGTGGCAGTCAGGTTAAGTGTCATAATGAAAATAGTTGAGCAGTTTTGTGGTCTGCGGGATGAAGCTGGTCCAGAGCCCAGTGGTGCAGGACTGGATGCTGCATGACATACAAGGTTTTTAACTGACAGTCGAAATAATGTCAATATTGAGAATGATTTAGTAATAGTAATCACAGTTGAATTTTCATTTACTACACTTTTATTGATATAATTTATTTTTTTTCATACTGCACTTCTATCTTGTACCGTTGTGTTTGGCATCAGTGCTGAACTGTTAATCAATATTTAATTTTGAAAATTTTGACCGGAAATTCTATTTTTGTCGTTCACAACTTGACACTTGTGTAACCCAGTGTACGGAGTTTGCACACTAAGGCAGAGCGACGGCAGAGTTTGTTATTTCAGGGTGGAAGTACTTGTATTTTCTTAACAGTTATACAGTAAAATTCCATAAAACTGCTGTGTAGAAATACTTGAATTGCAGAAATAATTGAAAAGTCTCTGACTCAGCTGCTGTCAAATTCAACCAGGAAGCAAACTGACCGGGAAAAACAGTAGAGAACAGCTGTGCACCACCCCATAAAGCATATTGACTGTTTTATCAGCGCATTATCCAGAGTCATACCAGTGATAGATAAAATAATGGTGTTTTATTTTTGGCACTGTGCCTCAGTGAGTGAATTGTGGTTGGTGTACGTCAGTTGTTTTAATGCCCTCTAGCGAAAGGCATGGATTCCTCTTTCTATAGGAGGCTGCTGGAGATTTTTCCATGAACAGCAGTTGTCCTGGATAGAAGCCCTCTGTTTACTTTGCTCATTACTGGTGTAGTTTAGTGGGGAATTGCCGTTACTTGTAAATTATTCCCCAATAACTGTATTTTCATTCCAGTTTTTCAGATTGTTACCCCGAATACATTCTGTTTGGGGAAATTTTGTGGTGAATATGGTGAAAAGGTGGTGATATGCGGTAGAATCCACTCACAAAATTGAAAATAAAAGATATGTGTTGACTGGAAATGTATTAGTTTCGGAGGTCGGGTCCTAGTTAACCTAAAACGTCGTTTCGTACCCTTTTGAAACGGTAGCTACTTTAGTGAAAGGCAAAAAGACTACAGTTAGTCACAATGCTTTGCGCTCTACGTGCGTTCCACTGTAATCAAACGTCCGCGCGCGGAACTTTCGCTTCGATGTTTGTAGCCGAGCAGTTCTCCGTCTTCCTGGGCCCAAAATCGTCGGAATCTCTTGTATTAAATAAGACAAAATCATCCAACAGTGTGTATATTTTTTAGATTCTATCACCGTCGTCTTCCCGCTAACCGAGTGGTGAAGAGCAGCCGTTAACCGGCTGTACCGGGGGGGAATGTTGACGGTGTGACACCGAAGTAGAGAAGGAGACGCCGCTTGCATCTCTTCGCTGGGAAATTGTTTTAGCGACATTCTCCGTCAAATTATTCCCATTTTATCTGTCGTAAATGAGTCGTACAGGGGACAGTGATGATGACAGCTGCGGTAAACGGAGAGTGGCGTATGTCTACAGCCCGGACTACATCGAGACCTGCGACTCTTTATCCAAAGTGCCAAACCGGGTGAGTCGCATTGAATGAGCAGCGTCCTTTAAAGACAGCTAGCACGTCTTCACTCGCCAGCTCTGCTTTACTGTGTCTTTACTTCATGGTTTCTACCGTCTTCACTTCCAGGCGAGTATGGTCCACTCACTGATAGAAGCCTACGGACTCCTCGAGCACATGAGGTGAGTGTTATCAGACAGGTAACGTTTGTTTCTGACCTGAACGGAGGAAACAAAGTGTGTTTTAATCGGAGAGAATGGCTTCAGTGTGTTAAGCTAGCTGCTCTACTGTGGTACACTGCTTGAATTTGAGATCGTTGTATTAAAAAGCTTGTTCCAGTGTATTTTATTGCTGACACACTTCAGATGTTTGATTGCAGCAATCAAAAACCTTGTCAACCAAAAAGACGAGTAAACACAGGCATTAAACCTGCTTGGTAAGCTTGTTTTGAGAAGGAATATGAAAGCACACCATTTAACAATATGTGCTGTGTCCTGGTGAGTGACTGGACACATACAGACATGCACTAAAACCAGATACAAGTCTGTAAAACTTCACCTTGACTGGAGAACGGATCATCTGTGTTAACCATCAAATCAACCGTTAGCTGCTATTAAAGCTGTTGTATGACTTCTTGTACAGAACTCTCTTGAATTTTTCTTGAAAACCTTCATCTTTAAAGAACAAAAAGCTGCTGGATTGTGCTCGAGCTGTCCTGAAGCTCTTCATCGCCGGAGTCCTCACCGTCCTCTAAATCAGGGGTATCATTTGGAGGGACATGTTCTTCTTGTCATTTCATTTGTTACACTCCCAGAGACTTCTTCTGGCTTGAACATCCTCCAGTGGTCCCTTCTGTGCTCTTAACCTCTATGTACATTAAATGTGGAGTACACATTAGTGTGAAAGTTACATCCTGTGTATGGACTCTGGACTCTGTGATTAGCTTTTAAATGTGTGCTGTGTGTCATCTGATATGATGAATATAACCTGTGGAAACATACTTGTATTAGTATCATAACTGTAAGAAGTTCATGAAACAGGAGAAATGCAATTAATTATTTTATTTTGCCAATTAAAGTGGGAGAAACCGGAGCACCCGGAGAAAACCCAGCATGACAGCGGGAGGGAGCGCACAGAGTCCTGTTGCTGTGACTCTTGAGAGGATGCACCCACCCATCACCGCGCCACCATCGCCACCACTACCACCACCTCTGTCTTGTCTTGTTGTGTCTTAGAAAACCAGACCTTGCAGAAAGAAGAGTCCAACTGACACAGCCAGCAGACACAGAGAAAACACTGTGAATCTGACCAGGTGTTTCAATACAAGTTTCCACCAAGCGTTGGAGGTTTTCTCCTTCTCTGGCCTTGCACTGAAATCCCTGATGCAGTCCTGCAGAGTCTGTACGACAGTCGCATCCACACCTGGATCCTCTAACTTGATGAGAGGCTCCAGCTGCCGCCTGCTGCCGAACTTCCTCTTCAGCTCTTGTATCACAGTCTTGCACACCTTCTTTGTGGTCTTGAGATCCGGACAGACGAAGTCTGTGATGTGGGACAGACCCTCCATCGTTTCGTCTCGGAGTCTCTTGATGTGCGTGGTCCACTCCTCCTGGCTGCGTTCCTGGAAGGCGCTGCACTTGACCAACACTCTGGTGGTCAGCAGGGTGACAAAGAGCCGGAGCTCCTGTCCTTCCTCAAGTGTGGACTCTCCAGCAGAGAATGGAGGGGTCTCAGGAGACGTGGATCTGAAAGGCTCGACCGTGGTGACCTCAGATATGTCTTCCTCTCCTTCCTCAGATGTAGACTCTCCAGCAGAGGCTGCAGGGGTGTCAAGGAGCCGGGGCTCCTGTCCCTCCTCCGGTGTGGGCCCCCAAACTGAAGCTGGAGGGGTGACAAAGAGCCGGAGCTCCTGTACCTCCTCAAGTGAGGACCCCCCAGCAGTGGGTGGAAGGGTCTCAGGAGACTTCGGTCTAAAAGGCTCGACCACGGTAACCTCAGAGACGTTCTCCATCTCTTGTCGTGTCTGTGTACGATTGTACACAAATACCTCACGTGTCGGTGCTCCTAATATGTGCGATTCAAACACCTCACGTATTAGTGCCTCTGATACCGTCCGTTATTCAGAAAACTCGCGTGCAAGTGCCTCTGATGTCGTCCGTTATTCAGAAAACTCGCGTGCAAGTGCCTCTGCTGTCGTCTGTGATTCGTACTGGTCTCGATAGTTTTGCGATCTGCGCTGTGAGACCTGATCCTGGCTTTTATAGGCTGAGTGGCTTTGATGTCTTTGATGTCGACATTCTAAAATCGCGCTTTTGACGTAGAGCGCACGCGCACACCCACGACGCGCCCGCACGTACACGCGCATGTACGTGCGACTTTTGAATGTAGACACGACGAACATTCTCTTCCAAACAAGTGACAAGACTTATTCCATTACTTATTTAATAAACTGTACTAACTATGTCACCTTTGGATTCTTCAGGCGTCATTTCAAATCAATGCATTTGTGCTGTTCTGCACACGAGCAGCTGACAGGTGCTTCCACCCAGCGGTAACACGTGGAACTACAACACAGCGCTTAAGGTCACTGACTGAGCCTATTGGGTAAAGAGTGGGACTGCTGGCAGTGGGGGAATACAAGTGTAGCCCGCCACACAAGTATATTTACTCATTTACTGTACTTGAGCACAAATTCGAGGTACTTTTACTTGAAAATTTCCATTCTATGCTGTTCTATTTCACTACATCTCAGGGGCAAATATTGTACTTTTCACTCCAAGATAAGAATTTGAAATTAAGTCTTTACAGCCGGCAAGTGTTATAAAAAAAGCAAAAAGTTGGTATTTTCTTTCACTGCTGACTGTGTGGCAGCTTTTTTTTTTTATGCTTTTTGATCCAAAAGGGCCTCGGTTGGTCTCACCAGCTCACAGTCTCCCATGAATCATCTGTAGAGGTGCGCTGGTTGGTTTTATCCACACACACAGTATTTTATTTGACAGTATTTATTTTTGTCCTGTCTCTCCAGCACCGTCAAACCTCAGCTGGCCACCATAGAGGAAATGGCCAAGTTCCACACAGACTCTTACCTGGAGCACCTTTGCAAGATCAGCCAGGATGGAGACAACGATGACCCCCAGTCAGCTGACTACGGCCTGGGTGAGGAAGGCCGAGAGTAACTTTTCACCAGTGTGTCGTCTGGCTCAGTTCATTGCAGCATAATGTGGAAACTGGAGGGATTAAAGTGTAATGAGAGGCAGAAAAGCTTTGTGTGTCACCAGCAGAGGGCGATATTAGACAAGATTAAAAGAGCACACAGTCCAGGTCAAGGCTTTGAGTCTGCTAATGTGTCGTTTCAGTTTATTTTAACGGGTGGTGCTTTTCTTGCCCTGAATTAAAATAATATCTGGATTGCTTTTCACATTGTTTGTGTGTGTTGGGAGAGATGGGAATACGTTAATCTAAGCTGGACCTCCACCGGGTGGGACGCAGTCAGAGAGATCCCGCCGCGGTTTGTTGTTCTTGGCTGAACCGAGCCCGAGTCCATCCTTCAGCGAAGTTTGCCTTTCTAACTTTAGACTAATCCTCCAGCTCAGCCTCCCTGGTCTCACATCCTTGACTCGTTCCCTCTCTGTTCATTCATTCGCCCTCATCCGTCTCTGCTCCTCTTCACGTCCTCGACTCTTCGCTGCGCTGCTTCCTCCTTTTGTCTTCTCCGGTTCATCCTTCCGTCTTCTCTCAAACTGCTCCACCTTTTCCAGGATGAAGACATGTCTCTGTCTTCCGTCTCTCCGATTTATTTCACGCCTTTTGCCATCCATCACGTCCATTCGCTGCCCTCACTTCTGTCCCTCCCTTCCTTTTTTGTCTCATTTGTCCTTCGTCTCTCTTTAAATTCTTCTATGAGGGCCTGAATCAGCTTCAATCAGAGGAAAAATTAAGAAGGAATAAATGTATTTTCCACTCATAATGCAGCTTTTCTGTGTCTAAAGATTTACATCCCTGCTCTTTTATGCTGAAGTGCAGTTTTTTATTAATAAATTACTTGTATTGTCATCGTTTCCCATTGAGTCTTGACAGTATATTGCAGTATATTTAGTGCTGTTTAGTGCTTTTATTATAATTTTGGTCATTGTTTATGTTCTGGGCTGCTCTGCCTCCAGGGTACGACTGCCCGGTGGTGGAGGGGATATATGACTATGCAGCAGCAGTAGGGGGCGCCACCCTGACAGCGGCCCAGTGTCTGCTCAACCAGACGTGTGACGTGGCCATCAACTGGGCGGGGGGGTGGCACCATGCCAAGAAGTAAGCCCACCTGTTGCCCACACAGCCTCACAAACACAGGAAGTTCTGCCAATTCCTCCGAAATACCTGATGTCATGATATAATTTATAATGTCAGAGCGGATGGTGGAACATTAGATATCACTAAGTTCATCAGCTCCACCGGTGGGCCCGATGGGGGCGCTCCAGGCGAAGGTGGGACTGTCAAACCTTCCTGTTTTGTTTGCCCCTCTCGCCGTCTCACAGGGACGAGGCGTCCGGTTTCTGTTATGTGAACGACGCCGTGCTGGGAATCCTCAGGCTGAGGGAGAAATACGAGAGAGTCCTGTACGTGGACGTGGACCTGCATCATGGAGATGGTACACACACGCGCACGCACACACACACACACACACACACACACACACACACACACTCTTTGGTTTGAAAGTTCAGTTCAGTCATTGTTTTTCTCCTCCTCTCGCTGCAGGTGTGGAAGACGCCTTCAGCTTCACCTCCAAAGTCATGACCGTCTCTCTGCACAAGTTCTCTCCTGGATTCTTTCCAGGTTGTGTTTGCGTGGAAAAAAAAGTGTTTTGATGTGATAACTTGTGTTGTGAGGCAGTGTAAGATGAGTGTGTGCGTGTGTGTGCGTAGGTACGGGTGACCTGTGTGACACCGGCCTGGGTAAAGGCCGCTGGTACGCCGTGAACGTCCCGCTGGAGGACGGCATCAAGGATGACAGATACTACCAGATTTTTACCAGGTACACACACACACACACACACACACACACACACAATGCCTGAGGAAGGTCAGGGTCCTCCATAGAGCAGCGCTAATCCTGGTCGGACTGTCTTATCGTCTCAGCTGAGTGTGATTGGCTGAGACACCTGTCAATCAGGCAAACATAAACACTGGAAAAATGACACATCAAAGATGTGGAATGAAAGTGCTTGCTCCTGATTGGCCCTGATGTTTCAAGCTGTCTCGTTCTGCAGCGTGATGCAGGAAGTGCGGGCGCATTTCAACCCTGAGGCGCTGGTGATGCAACTGGGCGCCGACACCATGGCGGGCGACCCCATGTGCTCCTTCAACATGACCCCGGTGGGGGTGGGCAAGTGTCTGCAGTATGTCTTGGGGTGGCAGCTACCAACACTGCTGCTGGGAGGAGGTACGCCGTGTGTGTGTGTGTTTATTATTCTGGCTGATGCTTTGTGTGTTGACGCGTAGATGCAGGCCGGTGTGCGTGCGTGTCCTCCTCTACAGGCATGTGTGCTCAGCGTACACAGTTTAATGAAGGGTCATGTACAATGTTTTTGTGTGTTTGCATTTGCTTTGAATCTCAGCACACACACACACACACACACACACACACACACACACACACACACCGTGCTATGTTCCAGACCCCTTGGCCAGATGATAGCTACTACTTATACAACACAATGAAGCCATTTTACTCAACTACAATCCCACCTCTCTTCCTTTCTCTCCCTCCCTCTCTGTCCCACATACTTTCTCTCTCTCTCTCGGTTCTTGTCGTTCTCTTAACTTCATTCCATCTCTTCGTGCATGTGATCACAACACGATGTCCGTCCCTTAAGCTCTGTCTGTTTGTGTCCCACCAGGCGGTTATAACCTGGCCAACACGGCTCGCTGTTGGACCTACCTGACGGCGTCCGTGCTGGGAAAGACGCTCTCCTCTGAGATACCAGACCACGAGGTACGACGACACACACTCTCATCCCTGATAGGCGCGGTCACACACATCCACGTGTTCCCACACGGACACAAACGCGCTCATTCATTGCGCCGTCGCGGAAAATCACAGGCCAACACGCACACATGAAAAACACAAACACACGCCCCTTGTGTTCGCTGTCTGCTGAGTCACTCCGTCTAATCAAAGATGGCCGCCCGCTTCTCAATAAAGGGGTTTGTCTTCAGGTGACTCAGACGATGTGTGTGAGAAAGAAGGCGACCAGTGTTGACAATTCCTCTCAGTCCGCCTCGTCGAACACTGGCTCCTCTATTTCCATCTCGTTTGGCATAAAGGAGAATTTTCATGTGCCGTGTGGGAATAATGGCGTCATTGAAAGAGAGAGGAATCGAAATCCAGCGATTGGTTCTGTGTTTATTTTAGACACGAAGCGTCACTGCCACGTCCTCCCTGCTGGTGGTACTAATCAGGGATGTGATTTGGTTCAGTGTTTGTGGGAATAAACGATCACATGCATCATTACTGTCAGAGGAGAGAACAATGAGGAAATTATTGCAAATGGTCCCGAGTCAAGGTTCACTTATGAGCTTTTTCCAGGCCTTTCGATCACATCTCACCATCGTCATTTAAGCTTTGAGTTTAGACAATTTTAGCGTTAAGCAATAACATTAAAGCTCTCTAAGGTTGTGTTTCGCACTGTTCACTGCTTCAGCAAAGCATCTGTCGCTCCCTGTCAGTCAGCCTTCCTAAGATAAGATAAGATAAGATAAGATGTGACTTTGTCGATCCCACACCGGGACATTAAGAGTCGTCACCAGTCGTCACCAGTCGTGTCTGCACAGCCAGTGTGTTTATGATGAAGTTGTTCAAAGTCCTGTGTTGATCCAGGATCTTAGCTCTAACGTAAAAATGTCCCCGGACCCTCCTGCAAAGCTCCACCCAGCACTGAGAGGATTCAAA
Organism: Chaetodon auriga; assembly: GCF_051107435.1. NCBI lineage: Eukaryota > Metazoa > Chordata > Actinopteri > Chaetodontiformes > Chaetodontidae > Chaetodon > Chaetodon auriga. The sequence continues at coordinate 3,445,252 of NC_135097.1, forward strand.
CCTCCCTCCATTAAATCATCTTTTCTGCGATGAACCAATGCAGCTCAAGCAGTTATTCAAACACAGTATTCTGAAATCTCACATTATAAAACGTGTTATCGTCAGCTTTGAACTGACACACTCAGTAATAATGATGATGACACATCGACGTGCATCGCAGTGATTCGTTTGTTCCCAGATGAAGTGAACATGCGCATAAACGCCCTCCAAGCTTCGAAGCAGCTGCAGGGAAAAGCATGACTCCATCAGTCGTCAGTGTTCTGAATTACTGCAACAAGTATGAATTATAGTCTGGTTACTGTCAGTGTTTTCGGTGTTGTGTTTGTTTGAACCAGAAACTCTCACCGCAAAATGGCTTCCATGACACCGCTAATAAATCAGATCAGTGCGTTCGTGTCACCGCCGCTGTTTTACGACATGAAGAGGTTTCCTGGAGGCCGGCGTTAACGGGATTATGAAACGCAACATGTGCTTATTGCAAAAATCAGGTCACTGCGGATCATGTGCTCCAAGTGGAGCTTAATCTGGTGATTGGCCGCGCTTCGGCCGTCGTGTGGATGTAAACAAACGCGCCGCCGCCGAGACGTGAATGAAAACGCTCTGCGGATTTACCGCCGCGTGGAAGGAGCGATGGACGCGAGGCCGCTTAATGCTCCTCTTCTCATTAGGCTAAGTGGGAAATCAAATAGACCCATCCTCGCTCTAAATAGAAGCCAGTGGATCCGTCTCACACACACACACACACACACACACACACACACATACACACACACACACACACACACACAAAGAGTCTCTTTCTCCAGCAACTGATTTTTGGACCTTGTCTTGGTCAAATGTAATGAATAGCTGTGTGTGTGTGTGCGCGCGTGTGTGTGCGTGTGTGTGTGTGTGTGTGTTCTGACCGTGATAAAGGTACCTCTTGTTTCTCCTCGTCGGCATCCAATGGCCCTAAATAGCCTTTGACCTCATTAAGAAGCACTCACTGAAAACAAAGCAACTATCAGTGCGGGCAGCTGCTGCAGATGATGAAGACGAGAGGACACACACACACACACACACACACACACACACACACACACACACGCACTTATCCCTGAAATCCCAAAGATCCCAAACAAACAGCCTAATGGCTTTTCTTAACTTAAAAAGTGCTTAAAGGCTTCTTTTTCCCATTTCGAAGGTAATATTCATCATTTTCTCAACGAAGTCACTACACAGCTTTACACAGATGTGTGTGTGTGGGTGTGTGTGTGGGGGCTCTTGGCTCTGTCCTTGCCCGTTGTGCTCGATAAGAGGGGCATTTATCCATGATGACCAAGCAAAGCTGAAGTTCCAGCGACACGGGGAACAAAAACCACCTTTGTACCCCTTTTCTGTGTGTGTGTGTGTGTGTGTGTGTGTGTGCATGTGTGCATGTGTGTGTCTACTGTAGAAAAAAAGCGCATGAATGCACACATTTATTCCAGTCAGATAATGCACAGGCCTGTTTTATGACATTTTTGTGTTTCATTGTATGATAAATTGCCGTCAGTGTGGAGGAAACGGCTGTTCCTCTGATGGGAAGCTGCACTAAAAGAAGGTGTTTTCATTGAGGAAAACATCCTCAAATTTGTCCGTAATTAACAAAATTTGTGAAACCAGAGTAAACCAGAGTTTGAACATCCAAAAACAGCCACTTCAATCACATCTGGTTTGTTTTATCTGCTCAAATCTCACTGAAATCTCTCCAAACAAATACGTCTGGTTTGATTTTCGCTTGAAATATTTTGCTGAACATGTTTATTTATAATGATTTTTTTTTTCTCTCTGTTCAAGAGGGCGAGGGTGTTCAGTTTGGGGCATGTACAAACCGTACACTGATGATTAAAAATAGTAGTCTAAAAAACACAAACATTAGTCAGAGTTGGCCAGTCACATCAACAATAGTGCTGTAATATTCACTGATTACCAGACAAAATATTACCCTGCAGATAACCCACACAATGGCCTGCTTCTGTCACACTTATTATCCCGCCGTATCTTAGAAAAACACAAGTAAAAAGTGCCTTTTGTAGTCATTAACCCTCCCTGTTGACTCGTATTGTCTATTAGCGCTCAGCTGATCCTGATTGACCTCCATTGTCCGATAGCGGCGGAGTCGATCCGCGTGTGAATCGGAGGCAGCAGTATGGGGCGCGCTAAGAATAACCACAGAGGTCAAAGGTTAGTTAGTGTTCCTGATTGGACGGGCACGGGGATTGGCTTTTCTGTTTTTGAAGAAATGTCCTTCAGCGTACTTGTTGTTCTAACTTCTCTGAGAACATTTCTTTGTGGCGTTTGACCTTTTACTGTCGCAGCAGCTGGTAGCTCGCCGTTAGCTTTCTGTGTTGTTTCATTGCCTCAAATGTCAGATACGCCTTTGATGAGATTGCCTTAAAGGTGATGTTATGTGGAAAAACAGAAGGGTTTCATGCTGGGGGAGTAGCTGCACTGTTCTGTGCTGTGGGGCTTATTTGGAATAACCTCTGAAAGTCTTAATTTGATGGCAGTTAACAGCCTTAAGATGTAAGGAAATGATAAATCTGTCCACCAGTGTTAAACCAAGAGGGGAAAGTCAGCTGTTGCAGCACAAACGGGCAGAATTAAGTACAGATATATAAAGAAAATTAAGTATTAAATCTAAATAAAATTACGCAAGAGCAAAATGCAAGGCAAAATGCAAGGCAGCTAATATGCAACATCATCTCAGGCGTCGTAGCGCAGCAAAGTGTATTATATGTCAGAATAATGCGATATAATCCACTAAAACAATGAACAGTATGATAATATATGTGATTAAGTAATATCCTGAGACAGTATAAGTACACATATACTATATCTGGATACAAATACCAGCAGCAGCGGCGTCACTGCAGCAAAGTGACAAGTTAAACCACTGCAGGGCAGCAAAAACAAGGTTTTTCTTTAAGTTACTCCATAAATCAACGATTAGACAGACGCTCTCCGACATGCTCGTGTTTATGGTCCTACGTTCTGCCCAAATTTGAGAACACACAAAACGTTCTGTGCCAAATGTTAGCATGTTAGCGTCACATGCTCATAGTGATGCTAACGCGACTGTCTGCGTGCTCAAACGTACAGACGATGGCCGGTTTTCCACGCTGGTGTGAGGTTTTCCTCTCTAACCTGCCCACCCTGAAGCCCTCCTCTCCTCTAATTCTGTTTTCTGCCATTTCCCAGCAGCTCAGTTCCTCCCATAAAAAACAAACCACACATCCAAACTTCCTGCGTCTGCCCTGCTGCCTCGCCATGTGCTCCTCTGTCGCTGGTGTGAATCCAGCTCGTATCCTTTGTCTCACACTGTACCTTCCCCTCGTTCCGTCGCTCTTCTGCTTCCTGTCTCCAGCGCAGGCCGGCGAAGCACACGCTGCTCGTGCTAAAAATATGCTGGAACAGAAACTGGCACCTGGACTAGCTTGGTTTGCACATTCTGGATTTTATAACATGCTATTAGCCACTCACGCTAATCCAGGTCGATTTTAAGTGCCCAAAGCCTTCATTTCATGGATCTTGAACTTTTATAGCGAGCAGTAGTCGATCTAAAACATGCTTCTGTGACGTTATGTGTCCATTGTCTTGCATAAGGAAGCAATGAATGCGTTTCTGGGTAAGCTGTAGCTCATTAATGAGAGCTTTCCATCCATCCATCCAAGTCAATTAGACGATAACGGATTATGACATTGAAGGGCTTGTGGAAAAAGTCTGTGTGGACAGATGTTGCTGTAATGATGATGGATATTAACGAACGGGTAGAACGCAACTCCCACAACACAAGTCAGTCCAAATGTGTGTCTGTCTCAGAGCCACACAGGAAGGGAGGACATCTCTGGTCCCAGATTGGCAGCGGGGAAGCGTCCCGCCTCTTTACTTCCTCCTTCCTCTTTTCCTGTCTGCAGCCACTTCCCGTCCTGCCCCTCGCCGCCGTCAGGGATGTGTCGGCTCCCAGAGTCACGGGCTCAATCACCGGAAACGTCACCGGAGTAGAATGTGTGCGTGTTCCCGAAGGGGAATTTGTCTGTTTACAATGTGACATAGAAAAATGTGCTGTGGAGACGCTGATTATTCCACTTCAGTGCGTCTCTTATACGTCTTTCTTCATCAAACGTCTCTGCTGCGGATCATTAGACTGAATCAGGGTCGGCGCAGTGGGCGATCAGTGTTAGGATGCAGCTGAAACAGTTGGTTTCCTGTCTGGTTTCCTTCAGGGAGTCACGTCTTTGTTGCAGTTGTCTTTTCAATGTTTGTGTTTCAAGTTCATGGGCAGGTTTGATCCTCGAAGACCGCACCATCATTCACTGTCCTATCAGGCAGCGTGTTTGCATAAACCCCAGAGGCACCCGACTGGAGGTGCACCAAATCCTAACATGCACCATAATTGGCATTTTCTTTTGACGAATTTCTCAAAAAAAGTGCTTTTTGTTTTGCTTTTCAAGTCCTGAAATCAACCTTTATGTGGTGAAGTTCGGATGTATCGCGCTGCGTCTGCACACCTCATCATTGTTCAGTGTTTACAGCGTGCTTCACAGCAAATTTAATGAATTATTCAAACATTTTTATAGCATAAATCAACAATTCATCTTATCACACACAAGAATATTGAGTATGAGCCTTCATCCATTTCAAAGTTACCCGACTGTACCCTGAAAGACCTTTATGATGGAGCAGAAAATGTGAAATATAACACACTCTGTTAAGCTCCATACATGCACTGCACAGACATCGTCTTCTGCTCTGATCAGCTGTGTTTTAAAGCTGAGCGTGGACTCCTCTGCACTCAGCATTTCTTCCACTTCGTTCCCGTTTAGCTTTCCGAATGCTTAAAAAAAAACGCTCTTTGCGGGGCACCATGCCTTAAAAGGAGAACTGACAGATGCGTCTAAAAAAGATGGATTGATGAGAGAGCATGGAGGATGGGAGGGAGGGAGGGAGGGAGGTGTACGTGCGGTATGTGACTGTGATTTGGGCATCGGGCCGCTTTCCCCTTCCTCGCCGAAAACATTTATTAGATAGCAGCTTGATAGCAGACGCTCCATTTGTGTTTTTCCCCGAATGTTTCCCCCTCCGCCGTGCGGCTCGGCATCCTTCATAGCTGGAGATCCTGCTGATCGCTGTGAAAACAAACACTCTCTCTCTCTCTCTCTCTCACACACACACACACACACACACACACACACACTGCTGTCCACAGATGGGCTCATGCACACGAACATGTTCTGGCTTTCAGCTTAAACACACACACTAATAAATGCACACGCACTGATAAGTATAGAGATATATTAAGAATACTACTAGTACTACCATCACTACTACTCTGCTACCAGCACTGTTGTAGCTAATACTGCTGCTTATGCTGCTTTTCCTGCTTCACTGTACTCAGATGAGCAGGAGCTGAGCTTTACGAGCCGAGCTATGAGCGATCCAGACGTCGGCGCTGCGTCCTCTTCAGCCGTCCGACACGACCGACTCGTCTGCAGACGGCTTGTTGGCGGCCCGGCGGGTGGGACGCTCGTGATGCACACAGAGCCGTTCAGTGTGATGCTGTTTATACGAACCAAACGTGTGCAGATAAGAAAAAGCATGAGATTAATAAACACTAACAGTGTGCTGTGCTGTTAATACTGCTGCTTTAAGTAGTACTGATGTTCTAATAATCATCGTTATTTTCACTGCTTTTATTTCGATTTACACACACGAACACACACACAGCGTTCTCTGCGTCTAGGCCTGTTTCTCATACAGACAAGGTCGTCCCAGTGAGTGATGGGCACAGGGTCCGTGTCAAGGACCGCGCTGGTCAGCGGGTGTTTTCTGTCTCTTGACCTCGTCCAGGTGACGTAGATTGGCTGCGTCACTGAATCAAAGCCTCTCTTTTATCATCCTCTCCATCTCGAACGCTCACTCCGGCGTTTTTCTGTCGTTCTGCTCGTCCAAGAAATATTAGGAATATTCTGGAGATGTTATATTAAGATGAGTGTTTGGTTCAGTGCGTCTGCAGCTCTCTCGTCCTCGCTTCCTCCCTCTCTCCTCGCCCTTCGTCCAAGCTAAACAAGCAGGCAGCGGGAGGCTGTGTGTGCGATTCCTGTGTGTGTTTTTGTGTTGCTGGACAGCAGGAGACAGAGCACTGGGTTCATGGGAATACTGTGTGTGTGTGTGTGTGTGTGTGTGTGTGTGTGTGTGTCTGTGTGTCTGTGTGTGTGTCTGTGTGTCTGCTGCTCTCATGTTGAGCTCTGTTGAGACCGGAGGTAAGACACAGAAACTCATCGGAGCTAATTGGAAACAGACAACCACACACACACACACACACACACACACACACAGGGCCTTACCTTGATATGCATGTACACACACAAGCAAATATCCACGAGCCTTCACACACAAACACACACATATATGTATATACATAAATATACACACACTCTTACGTTAAGATGTCGTCGCTAAACTAGCATGCATTCCCCCTCTGTGACTCACACACACACACACACACACACACACAGGGCTGTTACACAAAGACAGAGTAGTCTTTGTCTTTCAAGTACACAAAAGTATACTCCTACTGCATGTTGGCTAAGCTGTGTGTGTGTGTGTGTGTGTGTGTGTGTGTGTGTGTGTGTGTGTGTGTGTTGCCAACAGGCTGTCTGAAGTCCTCTCTAATGACATCCATCTAATCCACTAAAGAGCTTCAATCCAAAACAACACGTCCCCGCCTTCAGAGCGGCCGTGGCATTATCGTGGAAATCATTATGGGATGTTTGCGCCGACTCAAAGGAGCAGCCCGACGTGCTCGCGGAGCGTGTGCAGTCCGAGCGTCATGTCAGCGGCGCGTTTTGCAAAGCAGACTGTAAAGCAAAAGCACATAATATCGTGAGCGGTCGTGGACCTCGAGCTGAGAAAGCTTTGTCCGGCGTTCATGCTCCGATGGTTTCGAACTTTTTAAAGGGAGACTTTGGGTATGTGCTGTACGTACGAGCAGTTTTCGGCCCGCTCGGTGTTCTGCTGAGTCTTCAGAGGCCAAGGCTTTCACAACAGTCTCTGCGAGTGGACTGACGCACTTGTGGTCAGATCTGGCCTCCGAGTTTGTTTTGCTCTCATGGCACTGAGTCACGGCCCGACAGATTCCCTGGAAATATGTTTTTTCAACTGACGTGCTCTGGTTTTAACTTCTGGTTGAACCCACTCTCTGGATTTCCACCTGTTTTTTTGTCTTCTGGCTGGTTTTGTTTCATGGAGTTGGTCCGACTCTGCGTGAAATGCCAGGAGACTTTGGTATTTGCTGAAATCTCAGGCTCTCTTTCTTTGATTCTTCATGTTGCTGAGGCCCAGCCTGTCCACTGGACTTTGACTGATTTGTGGTTCCTCGTCTGGGATCTGTATTACATTTTCTTTCTGTACATGAACAAGACTAGTCTCATGCATTTGTTTGTGTTAATGCAGCTCGGAGACAACACACTGGGATCAGAAAATAAGGAACATGTGTCCATCTGAGAGCTCTGATGGGGGTTTTTGTTGTTGTTTCATCCTGGCTTGAGGGATGGCCACGTCGGTCTGTCTGACGGTCCAGACTGAGACATCTCGACGAACACTGGACAGATTCTGTGAAATGTTGTCCAGATACACATGACGCCCAGAGGACGGTTCCCACCGACTTTGGTGAAGCTCCGACTTTTCCTGGAGCTCCACCATGAGGTTCACATTTGTGGTTTCATTTGTGAAATATCGCCACAACTATTGGATGGGTTGCCGTGAGATTTGGCATTAATTTTTATGTCTCTATCAGGATGAATTGTTTTAGAAATGTGATCCCTGATTTTGCATCTAGCGCCACCATCAGGTCAATATTATAACTTGACCAATGACTTATGGACCTGCATAATTAATGACATTCCCACCTGCACTGTACTTTTTGTTTATTGCTGCTTAGCAATCGTTAGTATGCTAACATGCTAAACATCATACCTGCTAAAAATCAGTATGTTAGCATCATCATTGTTAGCATTTAGCTCAAACCACTTCTATGGCGAAGCTCAGCCTCACAGAGCTGCTAGCATGGCGGTGGAGTTGGTCTTGTTGTCATTTTTCAACACTGTTTCAGTCAAGAAGTGGAGAAAACTGTACTAAACACAACTTTCATTGCTAATATTCAAACTACTGCTACTTTAAATATATTTATGTATTTAAATATGAGGAAAAAATCAATGATCTATGATCTGTGTCTGCCAGAAAGAAAGAGAAGAAAGAAAGAGAAGATAGTTGATGGCGCGACAATGTCTTTGATGTTTTCCACTGCTTTGAATTTCTTTCAATTTTTTTTTTTAAATGATCCCTGAAAGCCTGCGTAAATATTCATCACCAGTCAGTTTCAACATCCAGCTCTTCAAAGTCCAAACGGGGCCCGAAATTTTCCAGCAGCATAGCAGCTGCATTCTTTAAAGAAGAGACAAAGAGGAGCGAGTGTACTCTGGCGCTCTGCTGCAGCGACCTTGTGCAGATGTGAGGGATGAAAGTGTGACTGCGAATAAGAAAACAAGAACAGAAACATCACTTTAAAAGCCATGAAAGCAGACGTTTGACACGCTGGTTGTTGTGTTAGTTTTTCACAGAGTACGGACCCGACTACTCGCTGGAGATAAGCCCGAGCTGTCGGCCAGACCGCAACGACTCCAAACACCTGGACCAGGTCATCAGCACCATCAAAGGTGTGTGTGTGTGTGGATGCGCAGGTGCGTCTGCTTGTGTGGGTGAGGGTGAGGAGGCGGCCGTGTGTTTGTGTGTCTTCTGAACCCTCGACCACCTAAAGCCCTTTTGTCTCTGCGAGGCTCTTTTTATGTGTGGTTTCATGTGTCTGCTCTTGTTTCTATACGTCTCTGTGTGGGATGAAAGTATGACTTGTTCTCTCCCCCCCCCCCCCCCCCGCTGTAGCTCTTCACATCCTTTTGTGTGTGTGTGTGTGTGTGTGTGTGTGTGTGTGTGAATATACAGTGCTGCTGACCCCACTCTTTTATCCACAACCCCTTCAATCAGAGTCTGGGTCTTGTGGTGTTTTCTCCTTTCTGCATCTTTCTCTTTCTATATGTTCCTTTACATGTGTGTTTGTACATTAATCTGCGAGTGTGTGCAGCCGTGTGGTTAAACCCGAAGCCGGGCTTTTGGTCTCGGCGCTGACAGCCCGCAACACCCAGGAGAGATCCTCCGGCGGGGTGAAACGTAGGCGAAGAGTTGAGCGGCGGGAGAGTTATTGTAAGGAGGCGAGGTCAGGAACGAGCGAGGGGTACGTCGACGAGCGGAGTTCATTTTCCGAACTTTATGCTTTATATAGCCGCTTTTTGAGAGTCTGAGTTTGATCATTCGGTGTCTCATAAATGTAGAAGATCCAGTGTGTTGAGGTGTGAACCACAGACCAACAGGAAATCCTCCTTCCTTTCCCTCTGTCAGTGAAATGTCGGATTTGACGCAGCGTTTCTGCGTGCGAGAGAGCGTCTGATTGGACGAAAGGTGCTAAAACACTGCGGCTAATGGGAAGAGGCCGGGAGGAAGGAAATATGACCACAATATGGTCACATCGCCGTGTTTCATGTTGAAAAGTTAGGCTGAAAAATGTAAGATCTGTATTTCATGACTTTTTTCAGTTTCATGTTGAGCCTGCAAACCACAAAATTGTACATGTAAGACATTTGAACTACCTCTTCTACAGTAACTGGGAATCAAGTGCCTTGCTCAAAAGCACCACAGCTGTCGTCATTGAGAGGAAGAAGAGGTCATTCTTTGATTAACTCTCTGTATCTCTCATGGGTTCTGCTAACATTTAGCATTTAATGGCTGTTTTTCTGCACTTTTAGCACCAAAAGTGGTGCTAAAAGCTGCTAAACATCTTCTTTACTCTAAAGGCACGTTAGCTTCCATCAGGTGTAAAGTGTGCCTGCACAGGTTGACTGTGCTGCAGGTTAAAGCTCATTTCTGTGACCCTTCATCTCTCCGTGATTCATAATTTTGGGATTTAATTTCAAGAAAGTCACGTCTCTGCAGCGCAGCATCCACATGTTAACAGCAGAGCGTAGCTAGCATAACGTGCTCCAGCTCGTTCCAAGGCTTTACAGCTCAACCTCAGTAAAATCTCTGATTACAACGACGTGCAAAGACAAGAGGAAAACACGCACACACTCTACACACACACAGTCGATGTGCTGCTAGCTAACTAGGTACAGCTAACGTGCTAATGCTAATATACGTTTGTACCTTAGCTGCTCCTGCTTGAATAAGCTCGGACTACAAAAACACTCCAGCGGTTAAAGTCTTGTGAATACTGTAAAGCTTCTGTTCATTAGCATCAGGGCTAACTGTCGCTGTTGTAGTGAAGTTCTTGGTCTTTGCACTTCCTGTTTTGAACACCCATCAGTCCCTTCAAACCCTCAGATCTCTGCCTTTGCAGAGCAACAACTGTGTTATGTAATGAGCTACACTGAAACCAATAAGTGATCGCTGGGAGAGCTGGAAGTGACAGAAAGTTAGCTTTTTGGTGCGCTGAGGAAGTACTCAGCCATGTCCAAGAACGGCTGATAATCATTTTTATATGGCTGTGTTGGAACTGCTGTTTGACGAGCTGACTTGTTTCTTCATCTCAGCGTGAATGGAGAGCCAAAACGAGGGGAAAATATGTGTTCTCAGATTTTATCCCCATTAAGAGTGGACGTGGTACCAATTAGCAGCTAAGACTTTGTGCGTTTGGACAGATCAGATCATCTCACTGTGGCAAACAACAAACTCGCTGTTGGAAGCAGCGGCGACTTGTCCAAACAGCATTAAGCCCTGCGCTCTGAAACACTCCAGGTCGCATCAAATCAAGGGAACGGGAGTTTATTTGCCGAAATTCACTCGGCCTGTTGGCTCGCATCAAGTCATCACAACCGGAGGGGCTGAAAGTATCGCTGGTTTCCAGTCATACGGCTTTTATTAGGGGCGACGGAGGGGACGACTGGATGGACGGAGGGAATGAAAGAGAGAGAAATGAAATGCAGGCAAGCCAGAGATGGAGAGAAAGTGGGAGAATGTGTGTTTGGCTGCTGCGTCCCATCTGTCTCTCCTGTCGGACCCCTCGTTCGCTGCCTTTGCTCTGTCAGGGCTGATTCAGCTTTTCACTTTGAGGGGTGTAAATTGACTGAATTTTTAGTTATTGCTGGGATGTGTTGGATTTTTGTCGAGAAAACTTGTTCTCCTGATATATTTTCCTGGAGAGCCTGTTGGACAAAGATCATGGCTTCCCTGACCGTCTCTCGTGTGTCGGGGGGGTTGTCTGCTTCTCTGTTCCCTGCATCCACTTCTTTCTTCCATTGAGGTTTTGGTCCTGATTTCAACCTGTCAGATCTGTTTTATGTCTTCATCCCTGCCTTCTTTTCTCCTGCATCTCTCTCTCTCCCTTCTCGTTTTTGCTAAACGAGCTCTGTCACACAGCTTCTCAGCACACAACAAGCTGTCAAAAAGCCAGAACTCAAGGAGAAGTGAGGGATTATAATTTTAAATACGGGTGTAAATGTGCGCGTCGTTCGGTCTCTGCGTCCGATTAAAGAAAGGCCTGCATGTCTGCTGGCTCAACGAATGCACACACACGAGTAAGGATCGGCTATAACGGACGCACACACACCTCCAGGCGAACATATCCACATGACATCATCGGGGTGGATAAGTGTTTCTCTGGTTTGGAAGTGCTGTGCTGCTTATAAACATTGGTTTCCCCGAGAAACTGAGCCGTGTGAGTTTGCATGTATGTTTGCGTGCCCACATCTGCTGTCTGCTGGCACGAACGGACCGTAAAGATTTCAATCTTAAAGTGGTAATCCCCAAAAATCCTTTCATTTTTTTCATTTTCCTGAAGCATGTGGTATGTCCCAAAGCTTATAACGCCGAGCACCGTGTGTGCTCACTGCGCGTTATTGCTTCATCGCTTGGCACCAACAGGAAATGACGCACATGCAGTTTTTCAGTGGATGGAAACATGGAGCGGTGGCTTTACCAGGAGTGAGGCAGAAAATGTGCTTTTTGTCCTGCGGGCGGCGCTAATGAAAGGCCTTGTTTATGGCTAAATATGGGAGGACACCTCAAACTCAACAGACCAGACTCGCTGGACTTTTGTCACCCTCGTCAGCCGCTAATGTCCTTAAACTCAGCCGTGTGTTGAGCTGAATGATAATGTTAGCATGTAAGCTACCGTTAGCAACAAGCTTGTCAGGCTCAGCTGTAAGGAGTTTTACTTCATTAACTATCTACTTTATTGCGACTCGTTTTTCAGGTTGTCCGTCTATCTGTTCATCTGTCCGTTATTCAGCAGCATTCACTCAGTATGCTAACGTTAGCTGAGTTTGGTAAGTCTGAAAACCTAGCTCAACCTAAGTGTAGCTTCTCTTTGAGCTGGATGCTAACGTTAGCGCTTTTACATTCTCTGTCTCTTTCACGTCCTTCTTCTCTTCTACCTTCTTTCTTTTGTGTGACCTCTGTTTTATAAAAATGTGACTTAAAGTTCGCTCACTTGCTACAACTAGCACGCAAACATGCCCACAGTTTCTATATTTACATGTATGCTAACAACCTTTGGCATGTTAGCGGTTGTATGTTTATTGCTGAAGTCAGTAGGATGGATAGGATGCTACTTTTAGCATGGTGCTCTTTTTTGATAACGTTTAGTATGTTAGTGTAACATAGTAGCAGGTTTAGCATGCTAACGCTAGCAGGTTACCTGAGAAATTTTCATTGGATAAGTTTGACTCAGAGCCACGTCGCTAACGTGTCTAGAAAGTCAGTAAAGAGCCTTTAATACAGAGTCAGCTCATGTTTCTGAAGTAATAGATGCCAACATGTTTCCCTCACAGACGCGACAGCTTCCTCTTAATGCATGCGATAGAAACAAATGACAAACACTGTGACGGGCATCAAAAACATTCAGACAAAGGAAGAATATCGGCCTCAGCGTGCTTTTGTGTGCTTTCTAGCATTCTTATCTGGGGAGTCACTCGGGCTTTCCTGTTGTTTCCCTCTCAAACAAACACACGGCGGCTTGTTTAGCGGGCACATTAATTAAAATGTGATTTTTATTAGGTGACTGTCGGAGGCAGCAGCAGCTGTCTGACTGCGTGTCACAACTCTGTGTTTACGAGACTCCGGTAGCGTGATTTCCCCTGAGGCTGCATGTGTGTGTGTTCGGCTTCATCAGTGTGACGGTGGTGGTTTCTGTGTGACTCTATCTTATCTGTGTGCAAGTGTGTGCGTCAGCATGGAAATATTGCAGCATCTTTACATCCAGATACTCGTAGTCGTTAATCCTCCCCTGCGCTGACATGAATAGACATTCACAGAAAAATACACACAAATGTTCACAGAAGACATACGTACACATGCAGAATACCACCTAAGAAACACACACACACACACACACACACACACACACACACACACACACACACGTGCAGTATGATACCCACCCACAGATGCTGTGATAGATTAACGTTAGCAGGTAGTAAATATCAGAGGCCCCCGTCGGACGCTCGTCAATTCACCGTCTACATCTGGAAAGTGAAGAGAAGCGGCGGGATGGAGGGAGAGAGGACTGATGGCTGGATGGGGGACGCAGGAAGAGACAATCTGCAGCTCTTCAATGAATCTTTCAGTCCATAAAACATTGGAAAATAATTAAAAATGCCCATCACAAGCCTCTGATCAGTTTTGTAGTTTTTACCCCGTCAGCTGTCGCTCTGTCGGTGCTGCTGAGGGTCCATTTGTGACCGCTCTTCCTCTTTTCTAATGCAGTTTTCCTGTTTTTAGCACACGTCGTGATTTTTGAAACCTTCCCCCTTGTCACAGTGGAGGGTTTTTGCATTGTTTGCAAGTGTTGCCCCAGAAACGCCGTCGGCAGCTATCTGTCCACAGTTACCTCATGCGGCCTTTAAAGTTCACGTGTAAAGTCAGAAACCAGTGTGACTCACTCGCAGCTATAACTGCTTTTGTCGCTGTAATTTTACAGTAATTGTTGCCTGAATTTGTGAGGTGGAAAGGGAAAGTCTCAACCCAAAGAAGGAATGATTGTGCTGAGTTGACAGTCTCAACAAAAACCAAACAAAACAAGGCTAATAGGATTCCCTGCATGTTGCAGTGGAAAGTCCAGACGGGAAAGTTTTGGCCTGAAAACGGTCATTAAATTTAAAATGGTAGGGTCTGCATCAGTGTGGGACAGATGACGGAGGTCAGGGAAGTTCGTTGTGAGGAGAGCGGTGATATTTTAAAGGACTTCCACATATACAAATTAGCTTGCTGCTCTTCTTTAGTGTTTTCGTTGTCACGAGCCACACCTCAGTTTGTCAGTAACCAGAGTCAGTTTTAACACTTTTACACCAGGTGCTGCCTTTGAGAGTGCAAGAAAAGGAGTTGGCAAGAAAATGAGAATAAATCAAAACGCACCTGAAATGAGCCTGGGCTGAAAGTGTTGCTAACTTTGGCACTGACCCCCTTCACTGGCAAGCAAGACACGGGAACTTGGTTCAGGTCGTGGAGGAGTTTTAGCATTAATCACCGACAAATAGCCTAAACTGTGGACACGCTACGCTGCTACGTTCACAGCTAACATCACTGCTAACTTCATGCTAACTGTCACACACACGTTTTTTAGTTATTCTTTATAGCAGTTTGCATTATGCAGAACACATTTTAGCTTAAAAAACATCTTAAACATGCATTTGTAAAGAAACGTCCATGATGCGAGGTGCCGGGTGGGGAGTCAGCTTTGGATACGCTGGCAGAAGTCCTGCAAAAGCAAAAACAGCTACTGTCTGACATGTAGATCTGAGTTGTAGGAAGGCAAATTTTACAGACTGTTTACAGGATAACTGTACCCCTGATGCACTGCAGCCACTGTGTGCAAAGACGGGGTATTCAGCCCATCTGACAGGGCTGTGGGGGGCATGTTGGACAAGAAAGGGTCAGAAACCTCAAGCGTAACGAGTAATCCAAGAGTCTGGAGGTGAATTAAAGCCTCAGACGCTGCACAGAGCTCACCACTGTGCAAAGTTATCATCATTTCCTCTTTTCATGCTGACAGCCGTGGGTAAACAGCACGATTAGACTGTGCACAGCTGGGCGACGACGCTGTGGCATAATTTGACCAGGTAGAGGTTTTTGTCCAGATGACCCTCTGTTCCTTTCTTCGCGGGGGGGCCGTCATGTTGCCAGCACAGTGACCTTGTTAAGCTGAATGAGGAGGCGGCGGCGTATTTTTGTGCTTCTGGTGGTCTGAATACAGCCTGAAGGCTCCCAAACAGGCCAGTGAGCACGAGTTTCGGGGTATTGATGTTTTAATGTGCGCTTGTGTTTGGAGCCGCCTGCAGCAGCATGGCCTTCTCTAACATACAAGCCACAGTGATCAGCATCCAGAGGACAAACACGAGGACGTCTTCACCAACAGTGGAGTCTGTCCAGCGCGCTCCGCGATAAAACCGCCGCCGCCGCCGCTGTCACTGCAGGCAGAACATGACAGCTCCACAATGGGCGACAAACAGGACATCCTCCCTCACTGCGTCAGCACGGCAGCTACATGTGTCAGAGCAATTACTCATCCACTGTGTGTGTGTGTGTGTGTGTGTGTGTCAGACACGGAGGCCAGTCTGTGCCCTCATGCAAATGAACTCGCCGTGTTGTTGAACGTTATTTCCATATCGATTCCCCTCTTTGCATGCTTGTATTTCCTCAGGAGCGACGCGACTTACCTCGGCCAGATGTTATTTTGCATTTTCAATGGTCTGAGTGTGTGTGTGTGTGTGTGTGTGTGTGTGTGTGTGTGTGTGTGTGTGTGTGCTTCCATCTTTGGTTTGGTTTCTCCTGTTGTCTAACGTGTATTTAACCTCTTTTTGTATCTAACTTAATGTGATGGATTTGACTTTTTCCCTCCTCCTCCTCCTCCCTCTGTGTGTGTGTGTGTGTGTGTGTGTGTGTGTCTGTGTCTGTGTCTGTGTGTGTGTTTGCGTGTGTGTGTTTGTGTGTGTGTGTGTGTGTGTGTGTCTGTGTGTCTGTGTGTGTGTTTGCGTGTGTGTGTGTGTGTGTGTGTGTGTGTGTGTGTGTGCTCACCCCTCTCATTTCTCTCTCTTTCTCTTGTTTACAGGGAATTTAAAGAATGTGGTTTAGGAGTCAGCAGCCTCCTCCTCCTCCTCCTCCTCCACACACACACACACACACACACACACACACACACACACCATGTTTCCAAACCAGGTCGATGCTCTGCGGCTTTAATGAAGACAATATGGAGCAGACCCCTTCGGCCCTGAGGCACGGAGCGAACGAGGGAGGGATGAAGGCAGGAAAAAGAGAGCGAGTGAGGCTTTTGGAAAACATTAGCTGAGTGTTTCCAGGGGAAAACAGTTTAATGGGGGGGGGGGGGGCGGGGGCGTCATGTGGTTACTGTACAATGTTCACTGTTTTTAATCCTTTTGTGTTTTTGGAAAAGGTATGTGTGTTTGTGTGAATGAGAGAGTTTGCGGTGAGTTCAGTGTGTGTATGTAAAACTGAATTACAGTGGGTTTTTTACAGTAAGTGCACCCAGAGATTTTGGCATTAAAGGATGCGTTTGTGTACATCCTATCAGTCGGGGACTTTTTTAAGCTAAACGGGAAAACAGATCTGCCAGGTGTCAGGTTTCACGTTCACCGCGGTGCCGCTGTGATTTCAGCCCTCTGAGGACAGATAAGCTCTAAAACAGACAAAAAGCGAAGGTTCCCCGAACGCCTCGTTATGCTTGTAAAAACCCCTGGGTTTCTGCACAGGCCCGGAAAGTCCTGTAAGTACATGAAATGCATTTTCCAAAGTCTTGAGAAACTTGGAAAGTTTACAAACAAACAGTGTGGAAAAGTTTGGAAAACAGGCGGTTACACGTCGTAGAAGTTGATTTGCTCGGCCGCATTGTTTTGACCCCTGGGCGAAATCTGCAAATTAAACATCTGGACGGAGTTTGGAATTTTAAATGGAAAATATGCAGAGAAAGTTGAAAAGGTTTCTCTTTTCCAGAGACAGACAATAACAGATTGCATGAACTTTTCGAAGGTTTCAGATAAAAGCAGCCGGTCTGGCACCGCCGAGACCGAAGTTAAATCAACTTCAGGTCAGTAAACAAACATGGCTGCTGCTTGAAGACCGACAGACGCAGGACAAGAAATATATTCTTCACAATTCTACAATTTGGTCGCTAAAATGTTCTGTATCATTGCTGAGCTGTTGTGTTCCCCCACACAGTTTATCACCAAAAACAGGCTGAAATCTTAGAAATCTTCTGGTAAAGAATCTAAAAATTGTCTAAATGATATGCTAAAAAATAAAGAAACATAATCCTCTGTAGTTGTATTTGTAGTTGCCTTTAAATGGTAATTCTTTTTAAACCTGGGCCTTGTTTTTACATATTTTGGAGTCGAGATGAGTAATGGATATAAAAGGTTTTGGATTTGGAAACGGGCTGCAAAGTCATCGTTTGGGCCAAATCCTCCCACTGAAAGTGTTTGTTTTCGCCACAGACGGGCTCTCGTTGTTATTCTGAGTGTGACAACTTGATCACAGTAGTTCAGATGTGAAACAAACTAAGCAGCCAAAGCAGCGGCAGAACAGCTACTCCTCAGTCCTGCGAGCTAAAATTACCGTTTTTTTCAATGGAGTCTGGTGGCTTTGAACAGAGTGACGCAACAGCTGTTTCTGGGTAAACAGAAAGGATCTTACTCTTTAGAAAAAGGTCAGTTTCTGTCGGGATCCTTTCCATGATGTTGTCAGGCGCTTGGAATAACAATCTGATCCTGTCAGTGACAAAAACAAACACTTTTAGTACTTGGACGGGCGCGTTTGCCTTCAGGGCTTACGTTGCAGCCATTAGTGCCTGTTTGGTGGCTGCTGGTGATTTACTCGACCAAATCCAAAACATTTTGTACCTGTTAGTCATGTGGACCCTGAAATATGTTAAAAAATACCACAATAACTCTTGAAATGCAGCTATATTATTTCCAAGTACTCTACAGTGTCTGTAAATGTACAGTTTATGTTTTTTTTGTTAATGCATCACCAACATTTTCTTAATTAACAGTTCACTAAAATGCCTAAATAGTTCTCTGCATCTGCAGAGGTTTAGAAGACAGAAAAATCTTGTTAATCCCTCCAGCTGTAGTGTTTGTGATGTGGCACATTAGTCACATTGCACAGCTTCAACCACATGAAACTGAGAAGTGACCAAAAGCTTCAGATCCTCTGATGGAGCTGAGGCACATGTGGAGGCTCAACCTTCGCAGAATCACAGAAAGGTGTGAAAAATGACTTTTTGAATTTGGGATTGCACCAAAAGTCTGAAAGATGCACGTGTTCAGGGCCAAACTCCTTTTTACAACACCCATTTTTAGTAGAAAGAGCTTTTAACTGAACGCTTTAACTGAAAGTTTTTTGTTTGTTTTTTGTCAAATGACCAGAATTGTAGTCAGTAAAAGCATTAAATCCCTCACTGGTTCTTTTTGAACAAGTGTCATTTGTGCTTTTTTTGTTGCTGGGCTTTTATTTTGAAAAAACCTGCTGTACCTCGCATCCTTAGCAAGCTGCACATTTTTAATTTTTAATAGTTTTAAAGGTCACTTCCACCACAAATGAACGTCTGTGAAAACACTTTTCACAAAACCGTACACTCGCTGTCACGTGGTCAAAACCCTCAAATCCACTGCAGACAAACGTCAAGTCTCGTCTATCAGGCAGTTTGAGGATTAATGTTTATGCCTTTGTTTTCACATTTTTCTTTTTTTTTTTCTTTTTTTTTCATCTGTTGCCGTGTTTTGACGTACACGCTGCATCGCGGGCGTTCGTCGGAATAAAAGACGAGAGCATGTTGTTGTCATGTGTCTGTGCAGCGTTCTGAGCGGTGATTTATGCAGTGTGGGCTGTTTAATAGAGGCTTTAATGGAGAGCGTTTGAAAGAGGAACCACAAATGTCGAGCTGTTTCCTTTAGAAGTGATGTTCCCCAAATTAATGGCCTAGAAATTCACACCAAATGTAGGACTCACCAGTCAGAGCTGGCATGTGCTGAGCAGAAGTGAGCTGTTCAGTGTGTGTGTGTGTGTGTGTGTGTGTGTGTGTGTGTGTGTGTGAGGATTCCCTGTGATCTTTATGAACACTGCTGCGGTCACCTCGGCGGTTTGAGCACAACGTAGCCGAAGCAAATGAAACTCATTACACCGTTTACGAGTTCGGAAAAGGAGAGACGATTGAAATTCTATCTCATAAACTGGGAGGTGGGGGGCCGGGGGGGGGGGGGGGGGGGGGCCGGGGGGGTTTACACAATGCCGGGCGTGGGGCTGTAAACATGAGAGACGTGAGAGACTTGTGCGTGTTTATGTAGTTTTCTTTGCTCCGCCGAGTCAAATTAGAAAAACTCAGGGGCCCCCGGGAGGATTCAGGGCACCGCTGGAA
Organism: Chaetodon auriga; assembly: GCF_051107435.1. NCBI lineage: Eukaryota > Metazoa > Chordata > Actinopteri > Chaetodontiformes > Chaetodontidae > Chaetodon > Chaetodon auriga. The sequence goes on from NC_135097.1 coordinate 3,464,750, forward strand.
TTCGTGGATTGCACTTTCACAAAAGACGAAAGAGATTGTGTTCCAGCGTGACCCGGTGACCCCGCTGACGGAGGAAGCTGGGTCTGCTGGCTGTTTACAGTTTGATACGTCGCCAAACAAAACTGAAAACACATAATACCAAAAATCTTTTAAAGTGTGTGCTCGTGTTGTACAGTGTTTTGTTGTTGTGTTTATTGTGATATCAAAACTTTCCCACGTGCTCATACTCGCCGAGGACTTCAGAATCGGCTTCGCTAGCCAACAGTGCGTTCACATACGAGGAGTTTGACTCCAGTTTTTCTTCGCTCTCAATGCCAAAAACAATTTTCAGCTGAAGAAGTTGAACAAATATCAGTCACATAAACATTTGATAGCGCATTCGTGTGGTGTCGGAAAATCCGAAAATTTGTGCGAATGCTGCCTAAAGTCCAAACAACTCGGAAAGTCGACTAAAAGTTTCGTCCACGACTTGTGGACTTTGACGACTTTGACGACTTTTTTTTTTTTTACGTAATGTTTATAGATGGAATTAGCTTCCATATCGGACAGTTCTTCACCTCGTGGTTTATATCCAGCGTAGCTTCTTAGCGTTGAGGTGTAGAGGTCAGGAGGTGGAGGTCAGGGTGGATGGACATGCAGGACGCAAATCACGTGTCATTGAACGTAATCCAGGCCTTTGCAGAATCATCTAACAACATTTTTGTCTGCCAATAGGTTTGTGTATTTGGACAAATGAACCTCCCAGAGGCGGGTTTACTGAGCTATTTTCATAACTTTGCTGAGTAAAAGCAAAAACCCAGAACCCCCTAAATTTGTCATAATACACTTGTTTGAAAAAAGAAAACGTTTCCAGCTCTTAACTCTCTTCACACTCTAAATTTACCTCTTGGAACAAGACCAGGATGCAGAGTTTAGAGAACATCAGACAGTACAAGACTGAACCTTGAGAACATTTCCCACGTGGCGAGACGGACGAGACGCGTGTCCGTCGCGTGGAAGCGTCTCCTCGAAGGCTTCGCCGGTTGATTCGCGTCCAAAAAGGGGCAAAAAGACAAAAGAGAGCTTGAGAGACGAGCGAGAACCTCGGGGTGAAGGTTTCTGCAGGGTTTTTAAAGGAGTTTGTGGCAAGAAAGAAGCTAATGAAAAACAAAACAAGGCTGTTAAAAGACCTCATTGTGTCTTTAGTGTTTGACTCTAGTTCCATCAAATCAGTCAGAAGTGGCTCAAACGCTGGTGCATCAGAGAAAGGTCCATCATCAGATGACACTCTGGAGGCAACTGGTTCCAGTCAGGATACAGTTCGTTACATAACTTTTGTCTACCCTGAGCTCTGTTTACATGGAATTTAAAGTACCTAGAGACAAGATTACAGAGCTTTTCTGTCACTTGAAAATCCCACATAAACCAGCCGAGTGATGCAACGTATCCTGCAGAGGAAAAGTGATCTTCCACAGTTCGCTGAGGACGGAGGATCTCTGCCAGCGCTGAGCTGTAATTTGTTTCTGGCTCGCGCCGCCGTCCTCCAGGCTCATGCAGATTTATTTTTTCCGATGTGAAAATGGAAGGCGGTGTTGGAAGCTTCGGGGCGAAGGTTTGGACTGGATCAGAAGCTGAGGAGCTGTACGATCCTGTTCGGGATGCCGGTCACTTTGGCTCATTTTGCTACCCACGGATGCTCCGTCGGTTTCGGTAAACCTGAGCTCTACATCCTTCACCAGACCTCTTCCTGCTCCAAGTGGAACACACCTTGACTGTGAAGCAAAGACAGAAAGAACTTCTCCAACGACTTTTATGCAAATGAGCGCCGGGGCCCCTCCACCGCTCAGCCGGTGCTTTGAATAAAGTATCATCTGACCCTCGCTGTTGATTAGTTTAGATAAACCAGGGGCTCGTCCTTCCTCTTCCTGCCTCTCTGTGGTTCCTGTTTGCCGGTTGTGCTGAACATTTGCATAAGTCTTGTGAAGCCTGTTTAAATTTGGGGGAATTTTCCAGATTGTATCTGCTTTGGGAGAAAGAGGAGGTTGTTTCCAGAGCTTTGGTGGCTCTGAAATAGCAGAAAGTCCGTCAAGTTTTTAAAGGTTTTATCGTCCAAATCCTCCAACCTTGGAACAAAAGTCCACTTGGTCCTCTGGCAGTTTGACCAACATGCTCTAATTATTTGTCTGCTAAGATGGAAATCACAAACGGTTTGTTTGATTTGCATAACGTCTCCCCCCGGGGGAACAAAGCGGCGGGTTGGGGGGGGGGCCTCCGACTATACGTCCTCCTCCTCATCAACATGTGAAGTGTCTGCGGTCAATGGCGGAGGGGATTTGCTCCCACAATAAAGACAGATGCCACCTTTTATGTGCTTAACGGAAGAGAGGCCGAGCGCGTGGCACTTGACCGCGCCGACGCATGCTGTTGGCGCGTAGCGACGTCCTCGCCGCACAGACCATTGAGGTGAATGGACTTGGTCTTTTTTAGCAAGAAGTGGGGGAGGGACGTTTTTTTTTCTCTTTTTTTGGATGAATTGGTTTTGGTTCCCCAACGACACTTTGGGTGTTTTTCTCCTTTTTACCCAACAGTCTTTTGTTTGTCCCTTATGAATAAAAAAGGCTAAATGGACCCAGAGGAGACTCTGGTTTTCGGCGTGAGCTGCACCCACTGACAAACTTTTAAACATTTAAACAGTCGGACGGACCTCAGACGGTCGCTGATCACCTGCTGATACCTGATATTCAGCAGGAAGTAGATTTAAAATGAGCGTTTTCCTCGATTGACGCTGGAACAGGGTGGTCTCATGTGAAGATGAGTGAACATAAGATTGATTGCTCAGAGGAAATTGATTTGTTGCAGAAGGAAAGATTCAGCTTGGAAAGCTAAAAAGCTGTTTTAAATTTGTGTCATTTTTGCTTCATTTTTATGCATAACGTGCATGTTTTTCATGATTTTTGCTTTGTTTTCTTTCGTCTGATTTTTTCCTCCCACATAATAACCCTCATTCTGTTAAATTTGGGTGCTTTGTTTTGTGTTTTGAGTGTCATTTAGCTTATATGTTAAGCAGATATTGTTTTACGACACAATGAATCCGAACCAGACCAAGTTGTGTGACCAATTACCCCAAATAAAAGTGCAGTGAAATAAGAAAAACTATAAACAGGCAGCGTTTTAATGATTCCAATAAAGAGTTTAAAGTGGCTGTGATGATTTTAGAGAGTGTGACTGAAGCAAAAGTCGTCGATATTAACGGTGGAGGACGTTCTGCGTGTGGGAAGTCACTGATCAGCTTTTGCTCAGGTGTCACTTTGCATTTAAAAGGTAGTAAATTAAATGTTCATGAGACACGAGTAGAACCCAAACTGTGATCAAACATTGTTTCTTCTGCTCCAACCGCCAAGCAGCCTGACATCATGAATCATTCAGGACATATTCATCAGTGTCTAATCACACGAGGACACAACAAGAGCATGTAGTTATGCAAATCATTCGCAGACCACCTCTCTCTCTCTCTCTGGGTGAGGGACACAAAGACAGAGAGGCCTCAAATGGTCCATTTGATTCCTGATGGGGTTTGCTTCAGAATGAGCAACATCTGCCCTGCAGAGCGGCAGCACGCAAACCCCGGAGGCCGGATCGGCCCGGACCCGGAGCTGGACAGAGGCATTTAGTTGAGTCGCAGGCGGAGAAGCACAGGTGTGAATAATGAAAGCGGTGATGGCTGAATTCCATTCAGCTGCTTCAGTCTCAAGGTCCCGGTATCGTCATGCTGCCTCACCGTCTGGTTCATCGGAGTCATCGCTGATGCTTTTAGTAACACCCTTACAAGCTCATCAGTATGAGTAGATGTGATTGATCCTGTAACATTCACTGACCAGAACGCTCTGGGATGAACTTCTGCAAATCCCTGGTTTATCCTTTAGCTCTTTATGAAGCCATTTATTCCCTCTAAGTCTACACATCGCAGCTACAGCCTGATCAAAAATATGAAGGCCGGCGCCCAACTTGTCTCATGAAGGTGGTCCGATCTCGCAACAGCCAGTGATTCAGGGCTTCCAATATAGCCAGCAAATGTCCAGATAATGGATATTCCACATGAATGCATGACTGATGCACATCCTTGAAGGCTCTATTTTGACATATTCAGGCCTCTCAATGACTAATAGGTGCAAAAGCTTTGGGAAATGGTCCAGTAAATCACTTCAGCAGGCAGCCTGCAAACAAGCTGCAATGGCTGTCGTGTAATCCTTCAGGATGAATGTCCTCGTCAAAGTGTGACCAGACAAAGTGTCACTGACGGCCTCAGATTGTTCCTCTGAGTGTCTGACAGCATCGTGGGAAGGATCCCTCCTGAAATCCACCTTTTTTTGTTGAGTAACCTCCTCGTTTCCCCAGAGGCAGCCGCTCTGTTCAAAGCCACCAGACTCCATTGACAAAAACAGCAGTTTTACCTCTCAGCCCACACTGCTCGTCTACCTCTGCTTGCTTCTTTGTTGTGTCATATATAAATAAACTATAGAAACAACTAATGTGTGACTAATAATTTGCTTCATTCCTCATCATAATTTCATTTTACCAACATCTATTTGGCTCCACCCACTGTCATTTGCTTCACCCAATAAGATTTATCCATCCCTGCCTGCATCCGGATCCCTTGGAAATCCACTTCCTGGTTTTTGGATGGCAGGCTGGCCGGACACACACACACACACACACACGGAGGAGAGAGCGCGGAACAAAATGCTTTTTCTTCAGTGAGGAGCTCATTGAGGAGCTGACAGACCCTCCGGAGCGTCTGCGGGCCGTCAGCACGCTTCATTTCTGCGGACTTCAGCCTCTCTGGACTCTGCGGACTTTAAACTCCTCTTCCAGCGGAGCTTTCTGCAGCTGCACCGGGCTTTTCTCTCAGGTTGGTCCCTCTCTGTCCTGTCCTCTGCGCTTTGACAGGACCTGTCAGGGTCTGAATCTGCTCAAACTTTCCCCTCAGCATTTTAAATGAGGTCACGCTTTTTCTGCCTGAAACTGAACATTTCCTTTTTGCTTTGAGCTGACAGATAACTGTCTGTATATTATCTTTACAGCAGAAATCAGAGACATTGGCAGACTTTATTGCAAAAGCCACAAAACTGATGGAAACGAGTGTGTGATGAAGAAAGATTCATTTATTTCTGACCGTACAAACAGATTTTCGTTATTTGAAGTATTTGTGCATTTTTTTTAACTTCATTTCACGCTTAAATCAACAAAAATATGACTCGAGATTTTGGGGTTTCCATCCAAAGCAGCTAAAGTTTCAACAAGATAAGAGACAGAAACTTGAGAGAAGAAGAAAAATCTGTGAAGTTTTTCTTTTTTCTGTAAACTGGCTTCTCATTAACCGGCTTCAATATGGAGTTGGAGGCAATTAAAGCAAGTGGTGAATGCGTCACGCTGGGGCAGCATATGGTGTGTGTGTGTGTGTGTGTGTGTGTGTGTGTGTGTGTGTGTGTGTGTGTGTGAAAGGGACAGACTGACGTTTCAATTTGCTTGTCACGCTTTAATTGTGTAATTGAAACCCTGGTTGTCGGCGCTGTGTGTGTGTGTGTGTGTGTGTGTGTGTGTGTGTGTGTGTGTGTGTGTGTGTGTGTGAGATAATCTTCCTATTTGTCATTCTTGCTTTAAAACTCTTCCTCCTGCAGTCAGTGTGAGTTTGCAGCAGTTTGTATTTTATTTACCTGCAGCACAGTGTGTGTGTGTGTGTGTGTGTGTGTGTGTGTGTGTGTGTGTGTCGGCTGAAAACCTGGAGTGATGAAGGTCATGTGATTTGACAGAAAGCTTCAGAGGAGCCACTAAATGAGCCTTGTGGTGAGTTTTCAAGGTCAAGCCTGAACTTCTTCCTTCATAGAAACCAGGCTGACTTCACAGTGACATTAACAAAGCGAGGGCTCCAGTGAGCGACTTCAGCGACTTCATCTGAAGCATTTTTCCCAACAGCAGGTCGACGACAACAGCTTCTTTCATTATTGGTCAATGTGGTTATTATTCAAAAGAAGATAAAGATGAAAAAAGGTGTCAGTTCACAATGATAGACAACAGAAAGCAGCAGCAAATCCTCTTATTTAACAAGTGGAAACAGAGAAATGTTGGCATTTGTTTGCTTGTTAAAGACTTCAAAGATTAATCAAAACAGTTAATTAATCAATTCATGCTTTCATCTTGTTCCACCTGAAATATTCAAGTATCGGGAATAATCTTTTGCCTCTAAATACTAGGTTTGAGGTGATCTTGGTGTACTTTCTAGACCTCTTCCAAACTTCCTGTAATATTTAGTGTTGAATCAATTAGTCGATTGGTTGATTACTCACATAATTGGCAGCTACATTGATAACCAATCGCTGAAGTCCTTTGTCAAAAGGGCAAAAAAAAACCCAGTCTGGCTTCTCAAAAGTGAATATTTGATGCAAGTACTAAAAAAAAAAAAAGAAGCAAATTGTGATGATTCACTGTTTTCTGCTGATCAGCTGGTGGATCGTTCGCTGCAGCTCAAACATCTGAAGACACACACGGAGCCTGAAGTGCTTCTCCCTGTCGGAGCTACTAATCTGGCAGCGGGAGCAGACTTCCATCGCTCATAATTAAAATAAACGCAGAGCGGCCCACGGCCAAAGACAGCAGCCGAGACCGCTAATGAAATCATTTACAGGACGAGCGAGCCGGGGCCGGTTTCACAATCTCATAAAAGTGGTGGAGGAGCACAATGAGTCAGGTCAGCTGTGAACAGGAAAAAACATTGGCGCTCCTCCAGCACTTTCACACAGCATCCTTCCTCGCGCCGCTGAAGCCCCCCCCCCCCCCGCTCGGCCGAGCCGCTCGGACGTTTTTGACTCACGTCCATCCTCGTTTCAGACAAAAACAGGAGGCTGCAGGCTTCTGTTATCACGAGCGCGTCTGCAGCCAAAAAAGCTGCTGTGTGCATATGAGGAAGAAAAACAGGATTTCTCACTTCTTGGCTTCCTCCAGGCTTTTCCACGTCTCCAGGGGGCTTATAAATATCAAATTTACTGAATTAAAAGGCTGAAATTCACAACTGGGACTCTTTATTTTGTTGCGGACAAACGCTGAATTAAAACAAAGGGACTAACTGCTGTAGACAACCTTATTTGGTCCTTTGGATTTTCTCAGAAAGATGAACTCCAGGCGACACCTCACTGAGCTCTGGCTTTGTTTTTAAAGTCCTTTCTCATGGTTTCTAAGATCAGGAAGTGTGTTTTTGTCAACCTAAACTCTCCAAAATGACACGTGCACCTTCGCTTCATTGGAATTTAGCAGTTCATACATCAGAAATCTCATGTTTTTCCACAAATCTCTTTGTTTCATTGAAGAAAACAAGCCAAAATGTTAAATATAAGCAGCTGTGCAAGAACTTTGTCTTAATATCAGAGTCTGAAATTGGCAAAATGCTGAAGCCCTTCAACTCTGTAAAAATCCTCAAAAAACTACAAATTAAAGCCATGAAATGCAGAGATTTACCTGGCTTTAACAGCACTGTGGGAACTCAATGAACACATGAACACATGACTGTCAGAACCAAAAAAAAAAGGCACTGAGATTTGATCCCCAGCAACCTGATTGGTCTGATATCACCATTAGCTTATGGTGGCTAATGCTAGCTGATGTTTGCAAACTTTAGCTAAATATTACTGTCAGTCATTTCTCTGAATTTTCCGCCTCCTCTCCACATGTGCTACAGTGATTAGCATTTAGCATCACCTCATAGCTCACTTAACGACAGGAGCTGCTCTTCAGTAGGACTTAAATTAGCTTCTTCAAAATGCAGAAAAGTGTCCAAATCAGCTAATTTCTTCTGGCTAATTGCGTGCATCTTGATTAGCAGTAGTAGCGGGATGCTCCCTCCATTGAAGGCGTGTTTTTTTGTGGCTGATTTCCACCCTGAATGCTCCGTTTAAAACATGAAACGTATGTTTAGACGAAGCTTTTTTTAGCCAGAAGTCCAGTTTTGGTTATTTGTGTCCGTCTGCTGGACTCAATGTGCTGGAAAGCTGTTGTGCAGAGACACCATGTGCAGCCTGGCCCTGACAGTAATCAGTCAATGAATAATGAACACACACACACTCACACACGGACCTGCCACTGACAGCTGTTTGGTATCTTTGTGTGTGTGTGTGTTAACTCTATCAGTGGAGTGCAGCTGCATGCCTGCCTGTAGCAATTATGTCCTCGCTAAATAAGAGCCAGCGCTGGGAGGAGGGGCTGTGTGTGTGTGTGTGTGTGTGTGTGTGTGTGTGTGAGGGGGGGTGCAGAGTATCGGCACATATTATTAAGCGATTAACTTACTCAAAGGATAGCCGCATGATGTGTGTTTCTGTGTGTGTGTTAAGGCACACATGCTGTTTGAACTGTGTGTAACATAAACCAGCTCGGGGACTTTAACATGAGCCTCTATAGGAGTCCTTTTGCAAGAGAGTCACACACACACACACACGCTAAAAAAACACACACACCGTCCCTTTTAACTCCACACACATCTTTTCTCAGTGTGTCGCGCTTCACGCACACACACAGTCAGACATATGCTCTGTTCTCAGGGTCCATATGTATTTATCCTGCCATGTGACCCAATCACTCTTCAAGATCCTCAAAGGCTCCGTTGTGTTGTGAACTCCATTCACACACACACACACACACGCACACACACACACATATAGACCTATAAACACTCAGTAACCCAGTTGGGACCCACAGGCAGTCTCCCTGCAGCCTTTTCATGGTTAATTTGCTGCTCAATAGGTCAAGAGGAAAAGCAGACATCAAGCGAATACACGCAAAATCAGTCTGAAACACAGCGAGTCATGCGGCCGTCCAGGCACCAGGGTCGGCTCGTCGGGTGTTTCCCAGACAGATCTGACTTCAGTGATTTACTGGGTCATAAGAACATGAGTAAAGCAGCTCTTAAGTCAACAACTCTGTTGCTGCTGCTGTCTTTGGTTGGCAGGAAGTCGCTATTAAATAACCACTTAAGTTATTTGTCATTCTTGATTTAGTCATCAGATGTTTTTCACAGGCTAAGCTAACAAAGGGGCCGCTTTGCAGTTTATCGTTAGCGGTATCTGCATCTTTTATCTCTCAGCTTTGTCTCAAGTGGAGGCAAAAATTAAAGAAACAGGTCAAAGTTCTGTAGATGAGGAAACAGATACGACTTTAGAACAGAGCTGGAGTCAGAGGGTGATTAGCAAGGCCTAGCATAAAGACTGGAAGCAGGGCCAACAGCTAGCGTTAGCCTGAAAATCAGACTGATGTGCTGTTTGGCTTCATTCATTCAGGCTCACGGTGTGTTCACATTAGATGATTTCTCTACTGTCCTCCAGCTGACATTTAGCTTGGTATCACTCTGTATGTCGTGTTCTGTCCTGTCAAATACTCGCTGAGGACTTCTTTGATCAAGTCTGGACATTTCAGTGTAACCCAGTAACCAAACGCACGTCAGCGGGAAAGTCCCTGCAACCAAACAAGAGAAGCACTCAGCAAATATTACCCTCCGGAAACTCCTTATGTATCACCTGCATCATTGTTTTATGCAACAACTAATCAGAGCAGAGAGATGCACAGGTGCAAACCAAAAAATCATGAATTAATTCACACCTGTGGTGTTTCTGGCTGGAGCTGCTCTCAAAACCGGCAGCACTTAAAGCTGACCCCGCTAAACGTCTCATGGAGATGCTAATAAATTCATGCACACGGCGAGCAAGTTGAGTTTTGTTCAACAGAATGTGAGCAGCCTGGAAAATGTTCAAAGGCGTTTACATTTTACAGATGGAGAAGACAGAGCAAGTACTAATTAAACAGAAGAGCCAGGCCAGCTGACCGCAGGCTTTATGCCCATCAGAGCCTCTGTTTCACTGCTCATGTCCCACTTTGATGACGTCTCTCATTTCCTCCTCCAGGCTCTGGGTTTTCCTGGTGATGACCTCACTGCTGTTCCCTGGCAACGCCCACGCTGCGATGAAGGACCTCTCTTCCTCCTCCTCTCCTCTCAGCTCCCTGCTCCACTACCCGTCCTCCAAAACCTCCGTCGTGCCGTTCTCCCCGTCCTCTGGCGCCGCCTCCTCGCCCGGGTCATCGCTGTCTTCGGCCCCGCTCTCCAAACCTCAGCCCTTCTGCCTCCAGACGGGGCCGCATCTCATCGCCAGCATGCAGCTGCAGAAGCTCAACTCGCACTACCAGAACCTCGCCGGCGCTTCTGCCGGACACCCGGCGAACGTCGGTGCCCAAAGGGGATTCGGCACCTCGCCTCTGGGCACCGGTAACCAGCTTCTGGGACCGTCTGGAGGCCTTGGCGGAGGCGGGATGGGCGTCGGCATCAGCATGGGGAACCAAAGCTCCGGGGCAGGTGGAATTATCGACTTTGACCCCGTGGACGAGGAGGTTCTCATGTCCCTGGTGGTGGAGTTAGGCTTGGACCGAGCCAACGAGCTGCCCGAGCTTTGGCTGGGCCAGAACGAGTTCGACTTCATGTCAGACGTGCCGGCCGGATGCTGACCTACGAAAAGAGAAAACTATCGAGATGCAGCGGAGTCGATTGGCAAAGCGAGAGAAGACTTTCTCTCCTCTGTTTTTCTCTTTCTTCCCTTTCTTGGTTGATAAAATGAGGAAACAGAAGAGACACCGAGTGAAAAAGAGAAAGAGATTAGAGGCATACTCCTGTTTCTATTTTGCTTTCGGGCAGCCGGATAAAAAGAAAAAGACAGCTTGCTTTTGTTTTTGTTTTTTAATGGAGTTTTGCTCTTGCTCCACTCTCTCAGCGGTTGAAACCGACCTAATGGGATTAAGAAGTCATTGTTTTGCCTCTGATTTTTATCTTTCCCTTTGTTTGAAGAAAAGCATGAGCAGACCATGAACAGAGAGGAGGGGTCGTGGTCTTCTTTCTGCCATCGCTCCATCGCACCGGCTCGATGAAAGCAAGGTCATTAAGACGAGTTGGAGACGCTTCTAGCCGCCTGGTCTCTCGATCAACGCTTAAGGAAAATGAAACTGGGATACTTTATGGGAGATTTGTGAAGGACGACAAACACTATGTTTCCTGTTTTCTTAATGGACAATATTAGCCTCTGGTCTCATGGGAAGGAGACTCCTGTCTCTGGGCCTCACAAAGACGCTGATTGTCTGAGAACTGGTTATCTCAATGTACTTCTTTTTCTTTCTGTCCGTCTTTCTTTTTGTTTGAATTAAGTTCAACCAGTCGTATTCATAGGACACGTTATTTAAGACAGTGGCTGATATACATCAGGACGTCTGGACAAGGAGACCTTCTGTAGTGCGTCTATAATTGGCTCGACTTCTCTGAACATCGTGAATTAGATCAAGGGATGTGGAATCTGTGGAAGCACGGGACCTGAATGGAGTAAATTGTTTCTCGATGTGGAGCTCAGCCTCATGAATCCGGTCCAGGCCTGCTGGTCATGAGAGGCTCCACTGCATGTCCATCTTTTGTTTTCTGGTCCACATTGTAAAGAATACTGACCCAGGTGGTCGAGCCACCATTGAAGGTCTTCAACCCAAATGGCAAACAGATACATTCACATGCTCTCCTCTCTTTGTGTTTCCTGTTTTACCACCTCGATGTTTATGTAAAAGCAGTTGGTTCAGCCCCAACAGACCTTTCTGTCACCACACCTGTGTGTCCCCTGATAAGGGAACGTTGTCTGATTTTGTCTGTTTGAGGCTGCTGTTTGAACACCTTGCGGGGCAGCCTTGTCAGACTGATGCTGCTCGCGGCTAACATATTAGCATCATTAGCTACCAGCCTCTGCTCATCGTACTGCTTCACTGTGCCTGAAGGCAGCGATAACAAGGAGTGCATCATGACAAGCTAGCAGTGCGCTCTCCGGCGGCCATGTTGGAGGTCCTGATACTCTTGAGCTTCATGCTAACGGTTATTTGTTCAGCCTGTCCTGCTGAGCAGAATCAAAAATACATTGTTGTTTTGGTTTGTATACTCGCTACTTGCTAGCTAGCTAATCACTATCTGCTAAACAAGTTATCTTGGCTGCTGTAACATTAGCGTTAGCAAAACTCTTACAAAAAAAAGCACACAAGTGAAAGTGTTTTCACGTGAAACGTCGCGTTTAATTGAATTTATCACTTTGAAATAGGAGCACTACCAACTCAAGCGCAGCCTAAAGGTTTCTACGGGGCTCTTAACTTTATCATACGCACAATTTTTTAAGCTTACGTGAACAAGAAGTCCTAAAAGTGTTTGTGACATAACAGCCACTGAGCTCGCATGTCAAACCCGTCCAGAAGACAACCCCCCTGAGACCATGAGATTCAGTTAAAGCTCCGGGAAGCACTTAGTGGACCTTGAGGAGGGATGTTTTGCGCCCTTCATCTACCAGGTGTTACTTCTTGCTGCTACAGACTAGTGGTGGAAAAGAAATCCTGGGTGGGGGGTTAAATTGACACCCGCCTATAGGAGCTGTGCTGTGCAGGTGGATGCAGGTAGCATGGGGGCTGTGACCTGTACCTGTTGTGGTAAGAAGAGATGGGGGTGGGGGGGGCAGGAACAAAGGCCTTTCACCTCAGCCTGGTGTGTCTGTTATCTGTGCGTTGTGGGTCTCCTCTTGGACCACACACTAGAAATAACACACCTGTGTGTGTGTGTGTGTGTGTGTGTGTGCGCGCACAGGCTCACCTGTATGTGCTTTCACGTCCATACAAACACACACACACAAACACTGAAACCAAACTATGTGCAGGCACACAAAGACGCTGACATAAACCCACCACACACACACACACACACACACACACACGCACACACACACACACACACACACACACACACAGGAGCATGGGATGGTATTACAGCAGGGAAAGGGGAGTAGCAGCCATGAAACAGGCACTTGTTCAGTTACACACACACACACACACACACACACACACACTTCACAGGGTATTGGAGTTGTTAGTGTGTGAGTGTGTGTGTGAAAAAGCAAAAGGTTGAGACTGCATGCACGTCCGAAAGTGCAAGTGTGTGAGTGCGTATGAGGGGAAACCAGGGTCTGCGTGAAGCCCACCGGTGGAGGAGAAACTGCAGCTCGTTAATTTATTTAGATGTAAACAGATCAGCTTACACACACACACACACACACACTTTCCTCTACAGTGCACACACACGTCTCAAATCCTACTTTCCTACACACACACTCTACCTAACACCAGTTTTTGATGTTCATTAGGGGTCTCGGTTACAGTCAATGAGCACCAATTTTCTTTCCTTTCTTTAACGAAACGGGAGAAGCAGTGATTAATGAAACCCCGACGAAGGAGTAATTGACAGAAGCCCTTCTCAGGAGGGATTTGCCGGATATTGCTCTGTAACAGCCGCTTTTATTGAGACAGCGAAAGGCATAAAGATGCTTCTCATCACTCCCAAATCCAGCAGACAGACGCTGATTCTTCCCTTCCTCTGTCTCGCCGCAGAAGTGGGTCAGAATAACATTCTTCAGATCGAAGACAGCCCCGTGTTTGTTTTCCTCCGCTCGGCATTGTTTTAAAGTCCTTTTTCTGGGGGGGGGTGTGATGTCTTGCGGTCCGGCCTTAATCCCAGCTGACCCAGTGTTGTTTTTCTCTGTGTGAAGCAGAGGGACGTCGCCCCTCTCCTCCCCTGAGAAGCTGCCCGGTCGAGATGTTTGAGTCGTCTGAGGGCTTTCATTTCCTCCTCTCCTTGACGCCAGATATTGCAGATTAACCCCAGCAGAGACCTCTTGAGCCAAAATACACCTCACGGCTATTTGGTTTCTAATGACAAAAACAAAAAGTCCATGTAAAAGATCCTCGCCGTGGCTCAAATTTGCTTGGAGTACCTCATGGGTGTATTTTACCACCTAATTAGTGCAGAAAAGTTCGGTTCATTGCGGTAAACTATCTGAAAATGGGCTTTTTTCTTCTTAGCCTGATGCTATCTTGAAGCAGCACACTGTTGGTTTTATGTATCTTAGCTCAAACTGCAGATCCCCTGAACTTCATACAGCTCATTTTAGCATCATTTTATAGCCTGTTTCCCTTTCTTCAGTGCATCCACAGGCCTCACTTTGCTCCAGACCTCCGTCATCATTAAGTTCTCATGCAGTTGTGAGCTGTGGCTGTTGATCTGATAATGGATTAAAGCCAATATTAGCTTGTTTTCGCCTCTCAAACGTGAGGATTTCCTGCTTTGATTTGTCTTAAATCTTACAGAGTTGAATATCTTTGGGGTTTTAATCCTCATACATATAAATGCGATGGACGAAATAACACCCCTGCCACTTGTCAGACGTTAGCTGGATGAAAAAATCGATTGATAAATTGGTGAATAAGCTAAAGCCATTGGCTAGTTAGCTTAGCTTAGCACAAAGAGTGAAAACAGGTGGAAACAGCTACCCTGGCTCTGCTTAAATCTGCCTAGCGACACCTCTGAAACTCACTAATTAACATGTTATATGTTGTTGCTTTAATCCACACAGAAACTGTACATTTCACTGTTAAATGCAGGATTTTGGACCAGACTATTTCCTGGCTGTGAGCAGCGAACGCAGGACGCTGCTGCGTCTGTTTTCACGCTCACAGTAATGAATTCATGACTCAGACTGTGTGTTTTTGGATGTTGTGATGCTCTTTCTTCCTGAGCTCAGCGTCCATGTAAACCTTCATGAAGTGGATTTACAGTTTGCATGTGACAGCGGTGATTTGTGACTCGCTCGGCCGTTGCCTCTGGGTCTCAGGGTCGTGAAACATGTTCGGACACATCAAGGCCTGTGAAAACCTTCGACGCAGCCGGTGATGTGTGTGTTAAAAGGTCGCCGTTACAAGGTTTCCTCTCCACGGTAATGAAACTGTTCAGCCACTGCTCTGCTGCCAGGTCTGCTTGTGAACCTGAAGTAGACTCTGCACTGATTTATTCCCTCTTTTTTTAATCATATTTACTTTCAAACCTGTAGATTAAAGTCTCATTCTGTGTTTTATTTCGTTGGTTTCATGTGCAGTTTCTTTTTTTTTTCTAATGATGAAATGAATATTATTCAAAGATGATTTTAAAGCACTTTTGCTCACCGGCTCTCACTTGTACATCTATATGAATATGTAAATGACTGAAATCATATTGAAAAAAACGCTTGTATTTTTGTTACGGCTCTGAGTTTGGGGGGAAATAAAGAAACTGAAAACTGAGCTGACGTGAATGTTTGTCATTAAAACAGCAGACAGTGCACACATGTAGTAACTTTCAGTCTTCCATTAACACATATAAGTTCAACCACATCAGCACATACATGTGCCGTAAAGAGAATAGAGAAGAATACAGTTATTAGCAAAGGTTTGTGTACAGAAAAAGTTTTATATGTGATTAAACAAAGATAATTAATAGTTACAACTTTCTAGCTAACAGAAAGGTTAAAGATTACAATAAATTGAAGCATACTAACATCACCTGTGTTACCTGTAGAGTCATATGAGAGCATATCAGTGACAATGATTGAGTGCTCTTGTTATTATTCTGTTGTTTTATGTTTAGGCCGTTGACGTCGGTACTGTCAGTTTTTTGTACAATGCTTCCATCTGCTGGTGTATGATGGCAACTACACACCACATACTAAATTTCTTTGTGTTTTCCGCCTTTTAAAAGTAATTTCACACTATTGTATGGCCCTATCATTACCAAGTTCACGTTTAAAAGTGCATGTTCTTCATTTTAACACTTCTCTCAGTCTTTGTTGCTGATGAAGTTATCAAGTTCTTCTCTTGAAGTGTCAGGCTTGCATAGGAACTCAATGCAATGCTGCCATCTAGCGGTGATAGTAGTATTGCACAGAACTATAGTTACAGCTGTATAAACAGTAGATTACAGTGACTCTTGTACTGGATGAGACATTAGAGAAAGTGTTCCTCGGTGCATTTCAAGCAGAAACAAACAAACTGACTGCTTCCTGATAGTTAAATGAACTTGGACATTGTGGAGCTCACGTCCAAAAACAGTGCACCATTAAAAGAGGAGGCCTGCTGAAGGCGGAGGGAGTATTCAGAGAGGAGTACTACAAGTATTCAGATACGTACATCAAGTACACACATAAAGATGGTTTCCAATGATAAGCAAAAAGGGAAATACTACTTATGTGGGAATTTGATTAATATTATTATCAGCAAAACACATTTAAAGTATGAGAAGTAAAAGTACTCGAGCATTTTCAGCTGATCCAAGAGGCTTTTTAAAGAGTTTGTTTATGGCAGCATAAAGCACATGAGATGAGTAATGACATAAATATTCTGTACTTTAATTCAAGCTTCTCCTCTTCATGCGTCTCCTTTCCTGTGTTATTGAGTTATATGTGAATGCAGTAAATAATTTTTTTAAGTGACTGTGTGTCATTTTCATCAGGTCTCTCTCATAAAAGGTGAAATATATCTCAAGAGACTTCCTGGTTAAATTTAGGTTGGGTGGATAAATATTCCTGAAAGACCAAATAATTAATATGATTATGGCAACACAAAAAAAGGGCGTTAATAGTGACCTGTTTCAGGTTTACAAAGCAGGAAAAGCATTTTAAAGGGTCAATCTGACTGAAGTGTGTATTTCTCTCTAAAAACAAGACGATCCATCTTAAGCCATGCAGGCTCATTTCATTACAGCCATCAGCTGGACTTTATTACGCTCTACGTCTGTATTAACCAATACTGCAGCCTCGAGACATCCAGCCTAAACAAAAGTCACCTCCTTATTCCTTCAACTTTTGTAATCTGACTCCAGAAATCTGTCTGCAATCCCTCCTGGATCCCTGAACTTCCCGGATTGAGCGATCAGCACAGCAGTATTTTTAAGGAAGTGGGTCAGGAAATTTAAGCTGAGAAAACATAGCTGGGTCCCCGGCTCGCTGCTGGCTGCAGGCCTTGTTGCTGAGCTCCTCCATCACTCTGCAAAATGTGAGAAAAATTGTCTGACTAAAATGTAGGTTAGTGGGTTGATTCTGCTGGATCCACACTTGTGCATACACAAAATGTACGCTTCAAGAGAAGAAAAATAACGAAATAAAGTGGGTCGCCAGAGATAAATGTGCGAATATGCACACACAGGAGCATTTTAATTAGGTAGAAATAGAGCCCAGGTTTGTCCCGAGCTGTGGGATTAGTTCCTGCAGCCTGGGGGGAAGCAGAGATGCCTTCAGAGAGAGAGATGGCATGTGTGCATCAGTTGGTATCATTTGGCAGAGGAAGACAAAGACCCAGGAGGAGTTTTATCTCCATAAGTGTAAACAGGATTGGGCTCTGACTGCGACACTGGCATTTCCTGACCAGGACAGTCTGAAACACAGAGAAACAGGCGCCAGCAGCAGGGCCACATGGAGGATACACGGGATATTTCAAATCTGTGGCTTGTGCAAAGACGTGGTGCTATTTTTATTTCAATCCACAAGCATCAAATAGATGGAAAATTGTACAATGAATTTAAGAAGGCACTTCCAGAGATATATAGGCCACGTATTTCTGTCGGCTTGCAAAAATAATGTACTTTTGATGGAGGGCTCAATCTGATTTTCCTCCTATTTCTTTTATGTCAGCATTTTGGAAAAGTCAATTTAGCAGGTAAAATCTAATCTTTTTTGCTGTTTCTAACATCAATGTTTTGGTTGAACTCTGTAGTTACTTCTAAGAGTTATTCAAAAATATATGTGGAAAGGTAAATTCCTTCAAATGCAATTTGTTTGCCCTGACTTCATTATGATTCTTTCTACAGCATTTATAATGCAACATTCAGCACTTTTGTCCCTCCCAGTCTGCCGTAGTCCGCCTTATCATTCAATACCGGAAGAGGAAAGGTCCTTTTCCCCGCAGACTCCAACATGGTGAGCAGGCTTCCTTCACAATTCCTCCCTGAAACAATCACTAAACATCACTTTTTGCTGTTGTATTATCACACACATATACGTCCGAGTTTGAAATTCAACATCTTATAAAATGGTAGATCTCTAAATTGTAACCAACAGCATCGATTCTTGCTCTTTATGGATGATTTGAAGTGACCTAACCTGACTTCGGTTTTATCACCCACGGCTCGTTAGCTTGACTGTGGCTAACGCAGTTAGCATGCTAAATAAATGAAAAATTGCTTTTCGTAGTTGCAAGTATCGTTTAGCGATACTTTGTACATCTAGATTACAGCTATGTATAGCAGTTATGTGTAATTTTTTGTAAATTATTTCTGTTAAACGTGTAACGATAATGTCAGCCTGGCTAGGCCGCAGCCGGTTGTGCTATTCGGCATTCATTTCTGCGGCATGTTAGCATACCATGCTAACCGGACGGACCGAGGGGTCTGTTAGCGGGGTTTCCAGCAGTATCCACTTGGCAATATATTGTATGTTTTAGTACAGCTTATTGTCCTGCTGTCTGGCGGCCACCACCGGTTGTTCGTCCCGTTATTTGACCGGCTTGGTTCTCTTTTCCTCCAGGCAAGAGGACCGAAGAAGCACCTGAAGCGCGTCGCAGCGCCGAAGCACTGGATGCTTGACAAGCTCACCGGAGTGTTCGTAAGTAACGTTTCCTCCAGATTCTATGCATTGATTTAAATTACGTCGGCTAGTTTCTTTCTACCAATTATTCCTATAACTTAAGGGGACTTGTCGTGGGGGCCCGAGTTAAATGCTCTGTAAAGGTTGTGTATGCAGCATAGACAGTGTTGCTCGCTTATGGTTTATCATATTACACATGGATGTTACGTGTCTGAACTTAACTCTGTATATGTTTACATTTGGCCAGTTTGTGCTTCACATGCACGTTAATCACGCTTAGAATAAAGAGCAAAGCATCACATTGAAGATCACATGAACTGATTGCTGCTTAGAAAGAATTTGTTCTGTAAACCTGGAGCTTAACGATATATACTGTTCAGTAAAACCTTCAAAGCAGCTTTCTCAGATGTCATTAGTGGCTTTGATTAGGAAAATAATTGCAGTTTGGGAAACTGGGTAACTACTTCTCGGGCAGCTTGTTAGACTTTATTAAAATACTTTATAAAACAGAGCCAAGTGTTAATCTTTTCGTCATTATCAGGGAATTAGCCTTCAGATAAACACAGGCTTAGTTCTGTGACTCCATGGCCTATTGAAAACCATCACCCTGACATGAATGTGTGTCTGTTAGGACAGGGGTACCAGCAGTAGCTGCCTGAATTTCTACAACACTGCCTTTGGCCTTTTTTCAGCCCATTGTTAACCTCTGACAGACTGTCATTCGGCCTTACAGAGTAGGTCTTGACGTTACGGAAAGAATTGAAATAAAAGCTCAAACTGCTGATTATTTGACGTTAAGATAGGACTTTCTGGATTTATAAAGATGTCTCTGTTTGCATAAGAGATTTAAGGGTTAAATAGATTTAAGAGTGCTGTTGAATCTTCAAACATGCATAAAAATGGTTGAGACGAAAGATTAGATATGAGCTTCAGTTGGTAGCTGAGTGTTGAACAGGTTTCTTCTCAAACTGCCATGAGTGATGGAATGGACCGTTAGCATCCATCCCCCACGATGATGATGACGATGAAGATAATGATACGATTGTTCTATCAGGCTCCTCGTCCTTCCACCGGTCCCCACAAGCTGAGGGAGTGCCTGCCCCTCATCATCTTCCTGAGGAACCGCCTCAAGTATGCCCTGACTGGGGATGAGGTGAAGAAGATCTGCATGCAGAGGTTCATCAAGATCGATGGCAAGGTCCGCACCGACGTCACCTATCCTGCTGGATTCATGGGTGAGTTCACTTATTAGATGAATTTGGAGCTTTAAGTGCAGCTCAGATCTGCTGTAAGATTTGTTTTCCAATGTTTAGTCAGATATTTTCCACAAATTGTGCAGAATGGGTCTTTGGTTAGTGTTTTGCTGTTTATGGGTAATGCATCATAGAGTTACATAGAACTGTAGATTGTTGTTGGTGTTGGAGGCAGAAGGAGCAATGATGAATATGTGATTTTGATCAGCGATGAGCTGAAACTACACGACCACTCCTCTAAGAAGTTCTGAGCTCCAACCTTTACACCTAAATACTTCTGATTTATTGTCAAGTCTTATTAGAGGCAAGCAAACATTCGTCTCCCAGTCGGGATGCACAGTGTGCGGCAGGAAGTGTGACTTTGAGATTAGCAGCTTCTAATTTGATTTACTAAATTTGAGACCTTGTTTGTCCTTGCTCGGCTTCGGTCATAAAGTTTCTCAGGAAGTTTGAAAATCATTTGTTGGTTTTGAAGATCAGCTGGCACTTTTTGGTTCAGTTTTGTTCATTACATGTCTGTTTCTGTCCGATCTGGTCCTGTCCTCTGATTGGTTGTCTGAATGCTCAAATGCTTAAACATTGAGTCACTTTTCAGTTTGTAGTGGAACATTGGTCCAGACAAGGATGGACTGCAGCCAGTTATTTGGTTGGAAGTGGTGATACTGAGAGGACTTTGTGGGTTTGATTCACACGTAAATGTCGTCATTCGGAAGTGAACTAGTGATTATGGGACACATGTTGGCCTTACCTAAATTAGACATCGGAAAGAAAAACATCTTCACTGTCAAACCATCTCAGTCATCAGTGCTGCTACTTTCAGTTTTGAGAGAATATTAAGGATGAACAGCTTTCTTCTTGGTTCGTCCTTGTTTGTTGTTGATGCAAATGTGGATTTTCTTTTTCACCTTATTATTCATTTGGCTTAAACTTTCAGCACTTCATTGGCCTCATCTCAACTTTTTGTCATGTTTTTGCCGCTCTGAATATATTTCTCAATGATGGCGGTGGAGCGAGTATCGCCGGGCCTGCAGCAGAGGAGCTGATGTTTTTCTGTCTCGCCTCTCTCAGGTTGTCACCCAGTCAGTTTTCTTTCCACCTTGATGCTGGCCAACAGCCTCATATAGAGGTGTGGCATTTTAATTTCCAAATCCAAGGGATGCCTTCGCAGCACGACCGCGGCCTCTTTAGATACCTGCACGTTAAACACTCGGTCGCTCTGGGCCTGAAGCAGAGGAGGAATTTCATGACAACATTGATGGCTTCTCAGAATGAAGATGAAGTACTTTATTATTAATGGTGGATTGTCCTAATGGTTTCTCTCAAATCTAACTTGACTGTTTTGACTAAATTGATGAGATTTCACGTGACGTAAATGTTTCATCTGTATTTCACGGTGCAGTGGTCAGGCTTTCAGTGATTCAAAGCACTTGTGGGATGAAACTTGTACCAAAAGGAAACTGGAAATAAGTTTATCCACATTTGGCTGCACGTGTAATCTTGTCTTGAAAGAAACTGTCCCCGCTTCCTGATCTGAGTCACTGCGAATGAACCTGGTTCTGAACATGTGAAGGCCATCCTGTTGTCAGAAGGCCTCAAGTTTGTCCACGTGTTCATCCTCAAATGTGACACGATGCTTTTGGCTTCCTCTAGTTTATGGTCTTGGTTAAATTCTGCGATGGTGAATTGGGATCTTGAGATGGAAGTCAGCTAATGCTAAAGGTTAGGAGTGGACTTAAAGTTCAAGTAAAACAGGAAGTAGCGGTGGAAAAGTTGCATTTTGTTGAGACTGTGTAGCTTGTTGTGCTCTTGACTTCTAAGACTGTGGCTAGTTGTTGATGGTTTCAGTTGACCTGGCAAGATGGGAGTTAAACATTGTTGGATCATAGTGAAGGAATGACAGCTACCCCTCGAAGCATCAGTCAGGAGCAATGGTGACCCTGACAGGAGGTTCAGGAGTAAAAAAAGGAGGAGTAAAGATAAGGTTTGTTAGGTGTGAAAGTAAAACTATTTCCAGAGCATTAAGTGGAACCCAGTCAGTTTTAAATATCTGTTTTAAATACCACCTGCATGTTAAATGAAAATGATTTGGATGCTAAGACTCAGTATTGTTTCTGTTCATCCAGATGTGATCAGCATTGAGAAGACCGGCGAGCACTTCCGTCTGATCTATGATGTGAAGGGACGTTTCACCGTCCACCGCATCACCGCCGAGGAGGCCAAGGTAAGTCCTGCATCCTTCATCCTACCTTTAGAGAAGAGACTACGCCCTGATGCTGTTTGACAACTCAACAGTCAAATCCTACCATGAAAACAGGAAGTAAGCATAGATGACAGGGAACAAGGCTTCCTTCAGTACCCTCCTTTGTTTAAAATCGCCATCACTCGCTCAGAATGGTGAGAGGAAATGGGTAGAAAGGAGGCTAAAGGTCAAAGTTTGGGGTCATGATTAAGATTAACACTGTCAGTAATAGCAGGTTGTTGCTACACGACTCAGAGCCTGAGTTTGTTTTAGCGGCTGAGTTTTGAGCTGCGGCAGAGTCTCTGCAGATCTAGCAGGTGTAATCGGCATGTGAGGCGGGCTTTAAGGATTTGGTTTTTGCCTCTCGCCAAAGCTGAAGATCAGCAGCGGCAGCCGATGGTGTTTCAAACCGGTTTAATCTCCAAAACCTCGGTCAAATCTGGTGAAAATCCTCGACTGTGAGAAGAATTACAACAGCAGACTGGCGATGCCGAGTCGCTGACAGTTGACATCGAGATGAAAGATTGAACTTTTCGTCAGATTCAGCGCGCTGACGGCGTAATGAGAGATTCTCTATGAAATTTGATTCCAGTCCACAGGGTTTGTTCAAAGTCTGCAAAGTTTGGAAAATGCTCCATTTGAACAGTTTTCAAAGTTAGGAATATGCTTCAATTCAAATATACTGAAAAATGCTTGATTTTCAGCATAATCTGCTGTTTCGTCTGGACATTGTTTTCAGTCGTTAACTGCCTTTAACCTTTCTCATCTTCCTCTGCAGTACAAGCTGTGCAAGGTGAAGAAGATCCTTATTGGCACCAAGGGAATCCCCCACCTGGTAACCCACGACGCCCGCACCATCCGCTACCCAGACCCCCTCATCAAGGTGAACGACACGGTCCGCATCGACCTGGACACCGGCAAGATTACAGATTTCATCAAGTTTGATACTGGTACGTTCCTCTGGCTGCTGGAAGGTCGGTTCTTTGAAGATGAAGAACTTTATGTTCTGATGCCTCAGTAACACTGCTGTCCTCCTCTGCTCCCTCCAGGAAACCTGTGCATGGTGACCGGCGGCGCTAACTTGGGGCGTATCGGTGTGATCACCAACAGGGAGCGTCACCCCGGCTCCTTCGACGTGGTTCACGTCAAGGATAGCACCGGCAACAGCTTCGCCACCAGGCTCTCCAACATCTTCGTCATCGGCAAGGTGAGGACATGCAGGACTGTTGTGGTCCGTGGTCCCAGAGGAGCCGCTTGTGAACTGACGGCTAAGAGCTCAACCTGAGCGTTGATGCGTTTAGACGTGCTCGCAGGCGACGCGTCAGGATCCTCTTTGCTATAAAGCAGAATTCACCCCAAACAGAATATTTTATTGTCTCTGCTGAGACAGAATTCAGATGACTTCCGGAGCGATGATGACATTTCTTGGTTTTGATCAGCCATGAAAATACACTACCAATTCCTCTAAGAAGTTCTGAGCTCCCTGACAAGCAAATCCTGATCTGAAGAGTTTCCACGTCTTCAGAAAATCATCTTTGAAACCTCGTCTTTCCAGCACAAGTTGACTCTTCATAGAGCTCAAAACCTCAGAGCTCTTCCCAGTCAGTTAAGACGGAAACTCGTTTGAAGCATAATGTGCATGGCCCGTCAGAAACAAAGTCAAAATACGTCCTAATTTCATAATAAATCCTGAGCATGCCGTGAGAAAGTATTGTTTACACTAGAAATAATGACTAAATGAGCGCAGTGCAAGATGCCAACATGCATGATGAAATACGCCATTAAAAACAGGAGTGGAAGCGCTGCTCAGGTCTGACAGATGTAACACGAAGCAGGTGCTCCTGATGGACGGGAAGGCGGCCAACGTCCACAAGAGAGGCTTCATCGAGAGCGGGATTTAAATACGGAAAAACCTCCTGAGGGTTAAAACAACAGCAGTCAGTCGACAGTGTGACAGCCTGACTGTCGGACACCCTCAGCGTTGTTTCCTCCTGCTGGTCTTGTCAGTAGCTGCAGGCAGATTCGTATGAACTGAGCTCAAACACATGAAGTGATTAACGAGGACCTGGCCTGGAGCGTCTCTGTAGTAAAACTCGTCTCTTCGCCGCCTGCCGTTCACTTGGCCGCCGATGTGACCGGAGCTGTCAGCAGCGCCGTCGTCTCGGTGCCGCGTGACATTTATTCGACGGCCTCGGCCCGCCGCTTGTCTTCACCTTCTGCTGAAGAGCTGGCCGTGGGATAAATGTCAGCACAGTCGAGCTTCTGTCGGCCACGAGAGAGCTCGACACATCGTCGCGCCGTCGTCTGTTTTGAGATCCTTGCAGCCATATTTTTAATGGCTCATCTCCTCGAAGTTAATGTTCAGCAGATTTTAACAGAAACCTGTTTGACAGCTTGATTTACAGACAAAACCCCGAATCCAGAAACGCTGTTTAAAACATCAGAGGAATAGAAAACTTGCTAATCCTTTTTGACTTATTACAAAAAGCACAAAGACGATGTATTTATGTTTTCCCTCATCAGCTTATTGATTTTTGTCTCTCTCTGTCTTCAGGGCAACAAGCCGTGGGTGTCCCTGCCCAGAGGAAAGGGAATCCGTCTGACCATCGCCGAGGAGAGAGACAAGAGGCTGGCCGCCAAGCAGGGCAGCAGCTAAAGTGGCCACGAACAGACAAATAAACTGTTATTTACAAAACGCTCGGCTTGTTTCTCTGTGTTTTTTTTTCCATCAGGCTTCTCAAACTAGAGCTAGAGGTGCGTGAGAAAGAGACGGAGTGCAGGAAAAATTAGTGAGAACACGTTTGAAGACTACAAATCCCAGCGTTTGTGCAGGGAGCAGCATTTTTTTCCCTAGGATGGCGAAGGATTGACCTGCTTTACTTTCAGTAAACCTGACCAACCCAACTAATGAAGGCAAGAGGCACCAGCCAATCAGGGGAGGAGAAGGTCAGGTCATTCCTTCACCACCCTAGGAAAAAAAGAAACCTAATTTAGACCCGGGCCTTGTTTTTGTGTGATTTTCCTGCTTTCAATCGAAATGTTTGAAACCTCAGATGTTGTAGTTACATGTTTTTGTCTAAATTTGCCTCAGAGACAAAAACACGAAAAAACAATTTTCCAAGCGGGACGTTAAAACGACACCTTTTAAATGACGTCATGCATCAAACAATTGAATAAAACTGAAAGATGAGAAGTTGCTAAGTCCTCATTTCCAGGTCTTCGACTCTGAAAACAGGAAGTGATGTCATGGCAGCTGGCAGCTCACTGAAGGTGGGTTTTGTAGTCTTTTGGCCTAAATTAAGCTGTTTAAAACATGGCAGCCTGTAAGTTTTTTATTGTATAATGTTTTTTTCCTCTTCGATGCCACGATAAACTGCACGTAGACGAGATCTTTCATCAACCCAACATTAATTCACCTTTTTGACAGATGGCGCTTTAAGTTGTCAAAGCAGGAAACGAAAACACGGAACTAATATTAATCATTCCTTCATAGCTGGAATTATTCCAGTGCAAACACAACAGTTAATTAAAGATGTGTATGAAGGTCTGGGACAGTAAAACTCAAATTTTTAGGCGAGCCGTCCCTTTAATTCCTCCATGTGGGCGGGTTTTTCATGAGGTCTCCGGCTGGTAACTTCCCTCCATCCTCTCCCTCCATCCGTCATGCATGCATCCATCTGTTTATGCTCCTAATCCCTCTCTCTTTTTTTCCTGCCTTCCATTCCTTCTGTTTCATTCTTCCTTTCCTCCTTTCTCCCTCTGTCCTTCCTTATGTTCTTTCCTATTTTTGCTCTCTTCCTCATTTCCTAGATCCTCTTCCCTTAAACCTCCCTCCCTTCCTTCCCTGAATGGTTTCCTTCTTTTTCTCTCCTCTCAATCCTTTTTTCCCTCACTCATTTCCTACTTTCCTTAATTTCCTTCCTTCCTTTCATTGATTCCAACCATCCTCCCTTCCTACTTTCTTCTTTCCATCTCTTTTTATCTTTCCCTGTTTCTTCCATTCCTTCATCCTTCCCACCTTCCTACATTTTCCTAAATCCCTTCTTAGCGCACTCATCCTCACATCCTTCCTCAAGTAGATTCCTACCATCATTCCCTAAATACTTTCCATAGTTTTCTCTTTGTGTTCATCCCCTCATGATTTAGCTCTCTGCCTCTTTTCCTAGCTCCCTCCTCCCTTCAAGCTTCCTCACTTTCTTCCTTCCCTGCATAGTTTTCATCTTTTCTCTCCTTCCCTGAACTGTCTTTACTTCCTTTTTGTTATCCTCCATCCTTTCTTTTTCAATATCTCTGTCTTTGCATCTGTCCTTTCCTATTTTTACTCCCTAACTCATTTCCTAGACCTCTTCCTCCCTTCTCTCCTTCAGTCAGTCCTTCCTACATCTCCCTTTTTTCCTGCCTCATCCCTCCTTTTCTCCTTCCATCCTTCGTTCCATTCACCCTTTCCTTACCTTCCTTCCTTGCTTCCTATATCCCTCCTCCTTTCAACCACCCTCGCCTCCCTCCTTACCATCCTTCCCAAAATAGCCTTTTTCTTTACTTCTCTCCTTCTCTCTCCTTCCTCCCTCCCTCTCTCTTCCATCTTTCCCCTCAGCTCCCTTCTTTCTTGGCCTTTCCTACCTCCCACCCCTCCCTAAATACCTCCCATCTTTCACCCTCTCTCCACCCTTCTTTGCACCAATCCCTGCCCTCCTCCCATTTAATATCCCTTTTGGAAATAGCTGCCATCTTTCTCTCTACCTCCGTCCTCTCATCTCTCCATCTTTGACTCCATCCCTCCATCATCTCTCTGTGCTCTGACTTCAGTACGAGTCCATATGGTGACTGCTGGGATACAGCCTGCTCTGCGCTGCAGAAACCTGGCCTGGCACGCACCACCTCAGTGTGCGTGTGTGTGTGCATGTGTGTGTGTGTGAGTAACTAATCCAGTTCTGGCCGTCAGATTCACCTGTGTGTGTGTGTGTGTGTGTGTGTGTGTGTGTGTGTGTGTGTGTGTGTGTGTGTTTGTGTGCGCAGATCACCGCTGCCCTTCTCCCCCGTGACTTCCACTCCCAACACATGATTCATACCATAACAACACACACAGCAGGAACCTGTGTGTCGATGTGTGTGTGTCGGTGTGTGTGTGTGTCGGTGTGTGTGTGTCGATGTGTGTAATGTTCGCTCTCATGACCGTCTGCTCTTTGATACCCTGTACAGTACATTAATCCGTCAGTCCTGGCAGAGAGAGGTGAGGACAGTGTGTGAGGACAGTGAGTCTCATGTATTCAAGTATTTCACTGTAAGAGTACTAATACCACTGTGTGAAAATACTCCACTCCAAGTGAAAGTATTTTAAGTGTGAGGAGTAAAAGTCGTCATGTTGCAGTAAAATGTTCCCTGTCAGTGTTTTATTATTCTATTCCAGGATCCAGCAGTGGAGGAGGAAGTGTTCAGATCATTTACTGAAGTACTACGACCACACTGAAAAAACTACAAGTAGAAGCCCTGCATTCAAAACATGACGTAAGTAGAAGTACTCATGTTGTAGTAAAATGTTCCTGTCAGTGTTTTTCTATCTGCTGCATTTTACTGCTGTAGATGTTTCAGGTTGAGCTCGTTGAGCGACTTTATATCCTGTTGGCTGCTTTAATCTACAGCAGTGCATCAGCGTGGCCGTCCTGTGAGAACCACGTATCTCCAAAAAGTGTGATGAGCTCAGTGAAACAGGCTGTTTTCAGCTGTGTGACGATGCATTTTCAGCTGATCCGAGAGGCTTTTTAAAGAGTTTATTTAGCTGGAGGAGGAGGAGGAGGAAACCTGTTTATCAGAGAAATTCACACTCAAAGTCACCAAATTTGGAGATCTGTGGTTTTCACATGGCCAGGAAGGGTAATAGAGATCGTAATTGAGGTACAAACTGAGAGCAGATCATTTGACCTCTGACCTCGACGTGACCTCGAGGCTGCAGTGTAAACAGACCTGCACGCGAGGCAGTGCAGCAAGATGAAAGTGCACATTTTAAATACTTTTAGGGTTTGCGGTTCACCAGCAAATCAAAAGTGGCAGCCTTGTCCCCGTTTTCGCTGGCCTGGGACCAGCTCTTGTAAACAAATACGTGCACGCTCGCGCTCGCGCACACATGCCCAAACGCAGTCTTTGAACATTTGAAATCTGAGACTCGCCAGGCGCATGCTTTGCTCTGGTCCTGCTCTGCATCCCCTCGTGAGCGGAGCAACAATCACGTTTGATTCACGCGCACACGCACACGCACACGCACACACACACACACACTCTGCACAGTCACACAGCGGCTTTGAAGTGCGTTTGGCTGGATGGTGAGAAAAGCAAAAGAAATGTGAGCTGCAGAGGAAATATGGAGGAAAACATCCACTCAGAGAGCAGAAAACTAATACGCTGAATTATCTTACAGAGGATTAAACACGGTGACGGGAGGCTGCGCAGACTCACATCAAACAGAGGAAACAACAGGCCTTCAGCCTCCATACGTGTATCTACCTCATGCATCCACACCAGAGGCTCATTAACAGTCAGACTGCATTTGTCTTGAAAGTTTTTCAGCTCCCAAAATGTATTTTTGTCCTTCAGCTTTCAGGGACGACACACGAGAAGATTCAGCCCAAAGACGACATCAGCGGGACTCTCAGGACCTCGAACAGGTGACATCAAAGTCCTGCATATTAAACAATTTGTCAAACGTATGATTACTGGGGAGTCTATGATTGGCCGCTGAGTCGATCGGCGGGCTACCAGCATCTCACCTGTGATAACCTTATAATTTCGCAGCCAAATATAACAGAAATATTGATATTTAAATAAAAACGACACGTGTCCAGTACAAGCTGCAGTCAAACCTATATTTTAGAAGTTTTGCGAGGTGAGCTAAATGTCTTGTTTGAGCCCCTAAACCTTATTTTAGGGAGTTATATGACAGCACATGATGCTGCTGTCACTTCCTGTTTACATGTTTGCTTCTTAGAACCAATTTACATATTTTAAAGTCTTTATTAGCTAAGAAATTCTTTGCATATTCAGGGACACAACACAGTAATCATGAGTTTGAAACTAGCTTGGAAGAAGTTAGGAAGGACTTGACAGCCAAATTTAGTGATGGATTTATGGTGCGACCCAATCCAGGAAAAAGAAACCTTTTTGGCTTTTGACCTCTTAAAAGTCAGTCAAGTCTGCGTGTGATGCCTGTGACGAGGGAGAAGCATTTCACAAGTAAAAAAGGCAATCAGAGAGCCGTCTGAAAAATAAATATTTTGTCGTATTTCGTTGGTGTTACATTATTCATCTTGTGTCAACAGAGGCCCCGAGTGCTCGCTGCAAACTTAATGCTCTGCAGCTGAACAAACAGACAAAACACAAGGAAATTAACCAGTTTGACAACAAACGAGCAGCAGCGAGGCGAGACTATTACCGAGTCTGTTACTGAAGTGTCAGCTCGCTTTGTGAACGGCACCAAAACAAAGATTTCATTGTTTCGCCATCAACGTGTTCCAGTTATTAATCTGACAAAGACCAAATGATGCTTTATCTTTGAATCTACATCCTGCTAACAAGTTTAAAAAAGAAAAATAGCATTTAAAACGATTAGCCGGTGCGAACACTACCGCTTGTGTCCACAGGGGGCGCCAAATCAACACAGAATCTCAGGGCCACCGTACGTGGCCCCTCAGATTCACCTTGGGACCCT
Organism: Chaetodon auriga; assembly: GCF_051107435.1. NCBI lineage: Eukaryota > Metazoa > Chordata > Actinopteri > Chaetodontiformes > Chaetodontidae > Chaetodon > Chaetodon auriga. The sequence continues at coordinate 3,494,456 of NC_135097.1, forward strand.
CTGAAATAAACTGCTGATCACCTGCATTGAGTCGAGCATCAGCGAGACAAACTAATTGATTAAAGCGAGGACGGACAGCAGACGGAGACAGACTGAACAGTGAGAGGAGACAAAGTGGACAAAATAATGGAGGTGAATGTGGAGCGTGCTCCCTGTGCGAGCGCAGAGAGGCGGGCCGAGCTGCTCAAACAATGAACTCAGTCATTTGAGGAGGAGGAGGAGGAGGAGGAGGGGGAGGAGGGGGAGAGTGGGTGAGGACAGCTGTTTCTAATCAATTGCTTCCATGTGATTGACTGCCTGACTGACTGTCGGCTGATTGGCCGATTGGCTCGGTGACAGTCGGGGTCGCTGGCGGGAGGGCGGGCTTCGGACGGCTGCTTTGACCTATCGTGGACGATCTGTTGACGAGCTCGTCGCTTAATTGACTGAGTGACACGTTGGCTGCCATGGCAACTGATTGGCCAAAGTGACAACACTGATATGATTAGTGGAGCGCCATGGCAACCGTGCGGATGATGTCATGTGGCCGCTCCCTCCCGTCCTTCGCTCTTTCTCCAGCCGCTTGCGCAGTTCATGTTAACATTTTTGCCATCACGTACACACATGCACACACACGCACACACACACACGCACACACACACACGCTCGCTCTCTTCTGCCTCTCATAAGTTTCTCATGTTGATGTTTTCAATTGTGTCAATAAAAGGCCGTTTATGTTGAAATTCCTCCTCGCTCGCTCGCTCCATCCCCCTCTCCGTCAGACAGACACAGGCTGCATGAACAAAAACATTTAGGTAGGCCAAGTTCACGTCTGGGAGGGGTTTCTAAAGGGGGCCCAGGGGGCGCTCTGATGGCCAGATGTGCTTTTTTTGGGGGGGGGGTGGAGGAGGGGTATCAGGGAGGAGGGGTGCGTTTCGCGGGCCTGGAGAAGAGGGAGTTTTCACAAGGCTCCAGAGAAAGTGGAGAGTCCTGGAAAGTGTTGTGGAGGAGCGCTGAGACGTCACCGCGCTGTAAATCCACCTCCAGCTGCAGGAGCAGATCTGTGTGTCCTCCAGCTGACGGAGACGGAGAGCATGGGTGTCACGAGATGATTAAGAGGACGAAAGTGAAGTGAATCAAGAAGTTCTTCTGTGAGAAGATGCTCAAAGATGAAGGCCTAAATAACTTTTCTTCAAAATGAGATAAATACCACGAGCAGGCGGCTGAATCTGAGGGTTTGCGTGACGGTTAACGGGCAAAAAAGAATAAAAAAAGACATTTATGCTGCACATTTTTCAGTTTTTCCTCAAGAATTCTCTGCGATCTTTGATTTATTCTTGTTAAATATTGGATGTCGGTTTAAAATCACTCTGAAAAACAGCTTGCAGTCATGTGACAGCAATGGGAATGATCAATAACTGTCACCGTCTCAACAGGAAGGTCAAAGGTCAGAGCGGTTAAAAATGTCCTTATTATCTAAAACACAAAAGACAGAAGAGACAGGAGGTTGAGCAGACATTGTTTGCGGCAAGTAATTCGATTCCTGATCAATATCTCGTATTTTTCAAGTGCGCTTCTAAAGAAGAAGTACCTCAAATTTGTACTTGAGTAAATGTACTCAGCTAATTTTAACATAAAGCTCATTACACACCAGAAAATTACAATTGTGGCTTCGCTAACATGTTAGCATGCTTATATTAGCATATTAACACACTGACATCTGGTTTCTAATATTTAGCATGGTAGCATTCATCATTAGCATCATCTTTTCTGCATTTTAGCATGTGTCACATGTGTCACAGTATGAAAACAGACTCGACATCACGCTGATGTTGAAGTTAGCGTCTAGTATTTAACATGCTAATAATCTTACATGAGCATGTTGTCATGTTCAGTTGTGTGCAGTTAGCATGCTATCATGTGCATTATCTTATGCCAACAACACGTTAAAATGTAAACTTTTAGCTTTAGCATGCTAGCATAGTATGATAACATGGTCAGACTTTAGCATGTAATATTTAGTGTGTCAGTGTATTATTATCATAACTGTATGTTTTAGACAGCATCATGCTAACATTTGGTATGTAATATTAAGCATGTTAGCATTCTATCATGAGTGCCATTGGCCTTTTAGCACGTGTTACGTGCGTTACAGTAAGACAACAGGCTTGCATCATCGCTTTTATCACGCTAGCGTTTATGTTAGCGTGCAACATTTAGCGTGCCAATATGTTTACATGAGTAGATTCTTACTGTATCGCTAACATGCCAACATTTAGCTTAGAAAGTTTAGCATGTTAACTTAGCAGGATTAGATTTTTAGATATTTTGTGTTGTATTTCTTGGATTTCTTTAGTCAGCTTGTCTTGACGTGTAGCTGTGGCAGCCATCTTGACTCCATATGTGCACAGATGCATCGTTTCTGCAGGTTGTAATGGAAAAAGTGTGAGTTTTCTGAGCATTAACAGTCAGATATCACTAATGAACAAACCAAAGTGTGGCTGAATCATTAGCATGTGTGTAAAAGGCCTTGAAAATACCAGCGGAAGACAAATGAACACAATTATTAGATTAAACAGAGGAAGAATTAGATTCTTCAGACCTCGTTCTGGAATTAAACTCTTAATTCGTGCGTCACTTCTCAGGAGACGAGGTGAACAGAGGACACGCTGATGGTGAGATTTACAGCAGAAGATGTGAGCAGCTGGCTGGGGAAAACAGTTGTGAAGCAAACAGCTCCGCAGAGGGAGGACGGAGCTCCTCCACCCTTCTCCTCAGGGTCCAGGGGGCCACGTCATGTGTGCCTGAGAGGTGAGGCCCTAAAGAGGCGTTCGCTTCCTCCCCCCCAGCCGTGCACTTGTTGTCACTTTGTGGGGACGCAAAGAATCCTCTCACAGTGGCTTTGGTCATGCTGGTTGACCAGAGAGATCTGGCTCAGGGCTGGGGTGCGTTCAGGGGCTGCGGAAGAAGCAGGAAAACAGAAACCTCCCTCTGCACATGTGCGAGAGGCGCGGTGAAATCATAATCTTGTGACTGTGCTGTGTGATGTAACATTAATGGGTAACTCATGGCACGTCAGAACAATGACAGATGTGGAAGTTTCAGATGCAGCTAACAGGGTTTGGTAACCAACGCTTCATTCTGCTTATCCTGCCCTTCAGACAAGTGGGCTCGGCTGATTTTTGCGTCGATTTTTAGGATTTGAATTTGTAGTTTTTCAAAGAAACACCTGTGGACGCCACCGCTGCAACCGAAGCTTCAAGTTTTAAAAGTGTTTTTAAAAAGTTAAAAGGACAAATATGAAAATCTGTGATCGGTTCTGCGTCGCTGCAATAAACTGAAGCTTCAGGCGCCAACTTTTTGCTCTTCTGTGTTTTGTAATTCGACACAACAGACTTAAGTGTCAGTTTCAGCTCAAAAGAGCCAGTGAAATAGAAAAAGTAGCAGAAAAACACACACGTGGGTAAATTCCCCTGTGAATCAGTGTTAATATGCAGAAATCATGTTAGAAACGGATCTTTCTAAGCCAGGGTTTGGACGGAGGGACGACTTCCTCTGATCCTGCACGATCCTCGACGTGTGTTATGTATTCATGCACTGCTTCTCCATCTGGAAATATGAGTGGAGGCCTGGACCTGTCCTCAGTTTATAGAGTAAAGAAAGAAAGATGGAGGAGGGGGCCTGCAGCGCTCCATGTTGTCTGGCACTCAGGAATTTCTCTCCTCTGGTTCTTCTTCTCCTCATTCCCAAAGCCGGCTGTTTAAATCGGCCTCGTTTTTACACCCTGAAGCCTCCACTGACGTGTTTGGAAGCACTTTTAATCTTCTTTTCTTTTCCTTTCTTTTCTTTTCTTTCTCAAGTTGAAGTTCAAACTCGTTTTATTAGCCATCGTGCAGCAGCCAGCATATCAAGCATGCACATTAATCAACAACAGAGTGAAATGAATGCTGAGCTGCGTGGCCAAAAGTATGTGGACACTCAGGCGTCTCACTGTTTCCCAGAAGTTGACAAAAGTATGTGGACAGTTGCAGCCTCTCTCTCACTTCTGCTCATTTTCTTCCACGCTGACACGCGTGCACGCGAATACACACACGTGGGCGCGCACAGCGACGCGTGAAGGACTCCCCAAGAGTTGATCCACCCCCCCGACTTACTCCTTCCTCTTTCCACACTTCCACACCTCCTCCTCCTCGCCTCCTCGTCTTTCTTCTCCTCTCCTCTTCCTCCATCTCTCTCCGTCCTCTCTTCCTCCTCCAGACAGGTTTTCTTCTCGGGAAACACCAGACTGTTGCGCCCCGTGTCGCCGTCAAGTCAGACAAGGTGACGTCTGATGCTGGGCTCGATGTCTTCAAAATAAAAGCACCTACAGAATATTATGAGGCGTCCAAATCAACAAGAGTCCAAAATGTACTTTATACAATAGTGCACAATTAATAATTAATCTAAAATCAATTACAATGACAGTTTGCTTCTGTTTCAAGGAGTGAATGAGCAGAATCACAAGGCCTGCATATAAAATATAGAATTTAACTTTGAAAAATGGGCAACCTATTAAACAAAAAGCAAATTTAATCATTTTACCTTTATTTTTTGTGCAAGCTGTGTTTTATTTTCAAGATTCAATATTATTAAAATACAGTGAAGTTTCTCTCCGGCCTCATATGGTCTTTTATCTTTTTGTCAGTGTGCATATTGAAATACTGACGACAGCTTGATAAACCTCATAATTAATGCTCACATCCATTTTGGCACATCGATTATTCGGATTATGTGGAGGAAAAAACTTGAATTCCGGCTTTGATTTTGAAAGTTTAAACCGGATGTTTTGTGTGTTACAGTCTGGCCTGTTTGACATGAATCCTCGCAGCAGCTGAGTCTCTCCTCTCCACCGAAAAAAACCGAGAAAAGCTCCTCGCAGTCAAAAACAATGAGGGCGCACGACGCGCAACTCGCTCCAAGCGTCTCCAGCGGCAGCGGACTTTTTCCTCCCGTAGGGTTCGTAGCATGCGTCTGTGCGCCAAGCGGAGGGAGAAGGACCACAGGGATATAACTTGACAACCTGCGGAGTTTGTTATTTCGGAATCATGCCTTTTTGCAAGCGGACGATACTTCCGAAAGATGTGTGCAAGCCCGACGGCGGGAGGCTGCGGGAGGCGCGTCCGCGGCAGCAGGCGGAGGTTTTCGGGGACTTGGTGGACGTGTGCGGCTTCACCCTGTGCTCGGTGCTCCGGCAGCTCTCGGATCTGTCCCGGCACTCGGTGAGCATCCTGGAGGAGCTGGAGGGGGAGCTGGTGTCTGTGTGCCACCGGTCCGGCGCGCTGGAGGGCAGAGTGGTCCGGCTGCAGAGGCACGTCGCGGATCTGGCCAGCAAGCCTCCACCGAGAAGTAAGAGGAAATTAAAATCCATTTCACACACACACACACACACACACACACACACACACACACACACACACACACACACACCTGGAGTCACTTTGCACAGGCTGCACTTGCAGGAGGACAGTTGAAGGAGCTTTTTAGCCTGCTGGAGTTCAGTCAGTGGTGTCAAACTTTGGGATGTCGGCCTGAATTCACGCTTCTCCGCAGAGATTTGTGCTTTTTGGTCATTTGGTCAGACGGTGCGCGGACACCACTGCGCTCTGCGCGGCCCAGCCTGACGTCTCTGTCGGGTGGTTCATCATGGGAGGCTTTGTGATTGTCAGCTGGTGCCCTGCTGCTGGAGGAAATCAAGAGTTTTACACATGAACTCTTATGATGATGCACAGAGGTGTTTGGAGTCTGCTGGGATTTCACGTAAAACCTGAATTAATCGGCAACGTGTGACGTTTACGGGGTGGAGACGTGTCAGGACTTGATGTGATTTATTTCTGTTTGGCACTTTCACGCTTAAAATGACATAAGAGGCTCAGCATTACCCCTTTTTTCTGACCAGTGAACTTTCTGTAACTGTGACCCGTGTGTCTTTGGTTTACCAGCTGCTCCTGAACGCAGCACGTTGTGGGTGTGGAGAGCGGAATGTGAACTCGTCTGATGTGCAGAGATGTCAGGCGTGTTTTGGAGTTTTGTCGCTCTACCTGTCACCTCCTTCAGGCCTGCTGTCTTTCGTTTGTTTTCTCTTTAACCCGTGCAGCCTTCATGGCTCGGGTTTGGAGTCAAAGTGAGCTGAAGTGGGTCAAAGCACCTGAGCTCAGGTTCAGGATGAAGCTCAGTGGGAAGTCTTTGCTCTGAAATGTTTCTCTGGATTCAGGATGTTTGTGCGTTTGGACCCCAGAAGGATGTTTCCACACTCACCTGCTGAAGTTTCTTCCTTTAAATCTCAGTTGAACAGGTGTACCTACCTGTGACATCACGGCCAGTTTGGAGCCAATCGTGGTTCAGCAGGAAGCTTGAAGCCTCCAGCGTACAAACACTGAGAGTGAAGGAGGAGACGTCTTGTCTCCAGCTGTCAAACCTGTGAAATGAACGTTTGCATATTCAAGTAATTAAAGCTTTTGTAGAAATAACACATCAGACACTAATGATCATCCAAAGCAGAGTATTTTTATGCGTCTCCAGACGTTTCAGGAGAAGAACTTAAAGTCTGAAAACTTTCATCCGACTTAAAGAGTCATTTTCAGGGACATATTTTGGGGTGAAGACAGTTTTTACGCACATGAAGGATTTTTCCTTTTTGTTTTCAAACCCAGTTTTTGGAGCTGAACTTAGTCAAAGTGTTGCTCTTTAAATGGAGAAGTCGTTGTCTGGCCTCGTGCTCTCGAAGCCATTTTTCTTAAACTTGGCGTGTGATCTGTTTCAGGTGAGTCTGATGGATCAGATTTTACTTTAACTTGCTTTATTTGCACATTAACGCATATTTTTACACCTCAGGTCTCTTTCCTTCCATTTCACTCGTGATGCTGGAGACCTACACCCAGCGCTGCGCCTGAACGCGTCCTGTGTAGACACAGATGGAGGAGTGAAGCTGCTGCTGCTGCTCTCGCGGCGTCCTGTGTGGACACAGGGTTCGTCGTTCTTATCCCCACAGACCTAAAAGAGAAACTTCCACTAAATCATAAACTTGTGCTCTTGCTGTCAGACAGTCTGAATGTGGCTTTTTGAGCGCAGGTCGCCGTGTAGTCGACGGCAGGGTCATTGTTCCCAGCTTTCAACGAGTCATTGAAAGTCTCACAATAGAAATCAATAATCTGAACAATCGCACAGAAATCAATACTGTTCAATCGTAATTCAATACCACAGCACAGCAGTACTCTGTGCAGATATCTGTCATGTTTGTTAGTGTTTCTGTCTGCCTGACAACAGTCCCCATGCAGGTAAGACGCAGCCCAGATGCATGATGGGAGATTTGCACCACGGCTGCAAACCTGACAAATGTATCGCAGGTCGTTTTCTCTCCGTTTGAGTCAAAGCTGAAGAGTCAGCGAATGAATGTGGCTGCGAACAAGAGTTTACGAGTGTGTGTGTGTGTGTGTGTGTGTGTGTGTGTGTGTGTGTGTGTGTGCGTGCGCACGTACAGTACGATAAGAGAAAGTCCCTCTAAACGCAGACCAGATGTAGAGCTGGAAAGAGGAGAGGACGAAAGATAAAACAAAACGCTGCTCGCCGTTGAGTTTACTTTACCGAGTGTGTGTGTGTGTGTGTGTGTGTGTGTGTGTGTGTGTGTGTGTGTGTGTGTGTGTGCGTGTGTGTGTGAAGCATTTCATGTGTTCATGTGTGTGAGATGCAAACATCCTCACCCTCCTCTCGCCTGTCTAAAGTCTGTGTGGGTTCTTAGTGACTGTATCACTAACATGTGGGCAGAGCACACGGCTAAACAATCAATAGAGCCGGGCCGGGCCTTCGTCTCTCATCATCATCCTCTCTCCACCACCCCTCTCTCTCTCTTTCTCTTGCGTCCTACTGTCTCAGCAAAGATGGAAAACATTGATCCAACTTTCCCCCAAGGAGCAACAAGGCGTAACCATCGGGGTTTTCCTCTTCTGCTGATTCTCAAAGCTCAGAGTCTCAGATTTCAGATTTCACTCAGCTCGACGCTGCAGGTCGACACCGTCTCACCTGTAATGTGTGAACATGCATCACACGAGGGTTGTTTGATGGAAGTGACATCAAACTTCTAAGCAGACTAGAAGATGCTCTCTGTTGGTGCTCAATACAAAACCCACAGTTCAACAACCAGTGAGTGAGCCTTCATCTCCACAGAAACTCCTCCTCAGGACCCAGAATGCAAAGAGAAACACTGTGCAGACCAGGTGAACTACGAATCACGTCGGGTCACTCTCACGATGGACGTCTGCAGCACCGCCGGTTAATGCTAACGATATGGGCCGGGTGCGGATTGACTTTCCTGAACATCCCACGTGACCATCGAGCAGCTTGTGTTTGCGCGAATGAGGAGCCATCTTTGAACGCAGTGTCCATTATTTCTGAATACATCCACGAGTTCCACACGTCTAAAGTTTATTTATTTCAAATCGGTAATGATGAGAAAAAGTCTCATTCTTCTCCCTCATCTCATTCGTGGACGTGTGCTTTTCCTCCTGTAACAGCCGCTGACAGCCCCCCCCCCCCCCCCCCACCTGCCAGAGCTCGGTCAGAGTTGCATAAGGCCACGCTGAAACACATGTTCCTGGACGGCCTGGATGAGGAGATTTTTTCCACAGTTTGTTCAGGAGTCGGATCTCCTGAGCTGCTTCCAGGGCCTCGACACGGCGAAGAGAGCCGGCTTCCTCCACCCGGGGCGGAGGGGAAGAGCTGCGCTGATACGGAGGAAGAGGGCGTCGCTTTGCAGGGCTTGATAGCGACGTCCTATTCCCACTGGAAGCTGTCGCTCAGAGGCCTGAACTGGAGGAGTTGGCCCTCCGCAGCACCTCCGCGGCGCCCTGCTCCTCACACTGGCTTTATTTCCTGCCGCTCTCTCTCGGAGGCCCTGAGTGTGGCAGGAATATCCCAAGTATGTGAGTGGGAACCAGAGTTAAGTGTTTTCTTTCGGTGCCTTTTTCCAGCTTAATTCTCTGGGAAACCACATTCTTCCTCTGACCCCGAACTGATTTTAAAGGCAGATTTTGCTGAAGTTTGTTGTAATAAAATGTTCCCTGCTCCAGTTTGTTTCGACAAAGCTGTGATTTATAAGGACGTTTTCACCGCCGGACAAGCCGTTCACCCGTCAGCTGTGAAGGCGACACACCTGCCATGACATCACAAAGTGGGAGTGGCCTGAAGACGCAGCGCGACCCTCTTCTGCTTTGCTGCTGGCTGCACGACTCGGTACATGATGTGTTTAGTGTTTCAGAAAAAGCGCACATCAGTTGGTTGTTTTGGCCTGAAATGTGAAAGTGTGGTTTGGAGAGGCCGAGTGGAGCGAGGGCTTTCACTTTTCATAAACACTCATCCATCACACGGGGAGGCGTCCAGCGTTCCATCGGAGAGCGGCCAAGTTCCACACCAGCGTCGGCTAACACGGACCAGGAAGCAGCGCGGTGAGCACAAATGAAGCTGCCGGCACCTGAAGTCAAGCTCGTCACCCGTGTGCGTGTTTAATGTTCACACCTTTCCTGCACAGGTGCAAGTCATTGCTTATTAGCTTTATGGTGCATTCACTCGACGTGGGAATTGTTAATGTTCAGGTGGCGACTCTTGATGGTCCCAGCTTCCTGAATGGGAAGATTTGTTGCTTTTCTCTTGTTTCCATCATTTTTAGAGGAACATCTTTGTGTTCTGGGCTGTTGGGAAGCTTTTTAAAGTGTTTTCTGACATTGTACAGACTCAACAAATATCTGATTCACTGCAAAATGACTGGTCGTTGCAGCATGTTTTGGAGCCTTGTTGGACACTAGAATCTCCGACTGATCTGTCTCTGGCGGAGTTGCATTATGGGTAAGGTAGGCGTGTAGATATCTCCGGTTGTGTTGCATCGATTTTGATCCTTTCTTGAGTCCGACGTTGTTCTAAGAGTGCGACGCTGAATTGTTGAATCACTCTTTTATGGACTCGCTCTGCAGCTTTAAGATCAGATTCCTACGTTGTGATGCAGGAAATGTTTCACTCCACTGACTTCTCTCCAAATCCTGTGATGGAAATCAAATGGTTGACGAGGGAGTGAGAAAGAGGCTTTGACTCCCCTCTTCTCCTCCCTCTGGCTCCCCTCCTCTCTCTCTCCTCCCTCGTTCCCACGGGTGGACATGGACCACATGACTCGGTATCCCTCCCTGATGGCCCCTCTGTAATTCCCCTTCTCCACTTTTCTTGCTTTTCTTTCCCTCCTCTTCGTCCTCCTTCGACTGACGAGCGGTGACACGCGGGAGGCAAAAAAAGCTTCTTAAAAAAAGGAGATTTTTGGAGATATTTTCAGGCTCTGACCCGACAAAATGATGCGCTCAGTGGCGATGGATGACTCTGGACGTCTTAGTTGGTTTCGGAGATGCTCTGTAGTCCCACTGGTTAGTATCTCAGATTCAGGCCGTGCACTCCACGTCTTTCCGGGGTCAAAATGTCGACTTCTCCTCCTCCTCCTTCACCATCTATCTTCCTACAGGCGGTGATTCAGAGGCCAGCCGCAGCGCACACAAACTTCCTGCCATCACTCCAACACACTCGACAAGAAAGACTTTCATTTATTAATAACCTGATTTAGCTGTTCGTTAAATTCAACGTCCACAGCTGCCAAATTGCCGGAAGGGGGTCTCGTTTGCAGATCTTTAAAAACCAAGTTACTCGTTGAAACAACAGCGTCTCCCTCAAACACGAAGGCTGTGGAAGCTCAAGACGTCAGCTCACGACGGAGAGCTTTGAGTCCACGTTTCTTACCTCTGTGTTCACTTTGCTGCTTGTGTAACTTACTCGATGAATCACGACCAAGTTGCGATAAAGACTCATCTCCGTGTGCTGCTCGTGAAAACAGCTGCAGCTCTTTAACAAAGCACTTTCTAACTTCTTGAGGATACTTTGGAACCAGAGCAGGACGAGGTTTCCACTGCAGCAACGCTGATGTTTGTCAGTCAAAAGTGTCCTGATAGCATGAAAATCACTTCGATTTTTGATGAATATCTACTGTAAGATGTGTGTTTTGTAGAAAAAATAACTATCATGGTCAGTTCTGAAACCTGAATTAGAAACTTTGAACTTCTTTTCACATTTATCCATCAGTTTAACCATCCGTAACAGAAGAGGCATTTCCATCATGTGACTCTAATGCCCCCCCCGAGGAGATGAAAAATGGCCGCAGATGAAAACTTCACGGAGCGATGAGGCCGTAACCTTCCTCACAAACATAAATCCCATATTTCTGTCGTATTTTTAAGGTGTGACCGGTGCTCTTTTAATCACGTCTTCAGACTCGAGAACTAGCGCCACCTGCTGTTTACCCGGACGAACCGACTCCTAACACTCACAGACCCGTAAAATTGCATTTTCTTCTTCTGGTTTTCTGAACGTTCGTGGTAAATTTCAGTGGAAACCTGGTAGAAATCCTTCAGTATCAAACAGGAAGTCGCTCGTGTTGTGATTTGGTCGTTTTCTTCCGTTCAGTTTTCTCTGTCTCATCACATCCTCATGTGACGGACTGGAGAGAGCTGTGTGATTCACCGGTAATTCTCAGAAAGTCAGCAAAACACATCACCATCTGTGTGTGTGTGTGTGTGTGTGTGTGTGTGTGTGTCTGGTATAAGTCAGTGTGCTTTCAAGGTCAGTGAGAAACCATAGTAGAAGTTCTACATTTAATGTTTCTGTTGGAGCTCCGACTGTTTTCACTGCTCTTTGTGCGAGTGTGCGTTCCAACAGAGTGTGTGCGCGTGCACGTGTGTGAGTGGGCATTTTTTGTGCGTTGTGTTTTTGTGTGTCTGCACATGCTCAGTTTTCTGTACGAGTGAGCGTGATTAGTGAGGAGGTAGGATTAGGTGGAGGTGGAGCTCCGGGCCCCTCAGTGGTCTCTGCGGTCAGCATGTGGCCATTAAATACCTCCAGAGGGGGCGGTGTGTGTGTGTGTGTGTGTGTGTGTGTGTGTGTGCAAATGAAGAAAATGACCAATCAGAGAAAGAGAAAGTGCTGTTGTTCTCCAGAAAATGAAAGTGAGTTGCAGATTCAGGTAAAAGAGTCAGACCGACTAAGAGCTTCCTGTCTTGGCCGAGAGCCCAGTCAGTTCCCTTTTACGCACGCACGCACGCACGCACGCACGCACGCATGCACGCATGCACGCACGCACGCACGCACTAGCACGCATGCACGCACGCACGCACGCACGCACGCACGCACACACCCCGCTCAAAAGTGGTGGTAAAACTTTTCTCTTAATTTTCTGGTTGGACGGGTTACCATGGCAACCATCCATGTCGCGACTGCAGAGTTTTGAGCTTTTGTGTTTGTTTGTGTGTGTGTGTGTGTGTGTGTGTGCATGCGTGTGTGTGTGCATGTCGTCTCCAAGTGTCTCTCGCAGTCTTGCTCTCCTGCTGTGAACTTCAGAGTTTTTCTTTTTCTAATATCAACACCAGTTTGTCAAATGGTGTGAAGTCACACACACACACACACACACACACACACACACACACAACACTACGCACACACACTTTGCTGAGCTTGTAGTCTTACAATCTTCCCTCGGGGAGCACCGTCTGGGAATATAAATGAATGTACAGTATGTATATGAGTAAAGTCTGACACACACGCGCACACACACACACACACACACACACACACACACACACACGCACACACACATGCACACACACACAGACTGGGAAATATGGTGCAGACAGAGTTGAATAAAAAGAAGGAAAGTAGTAAAAGTGGGAGTAGGGATGAAAATCAGAGTGAAACTGGAGGAGATGAAAAGGAGCAGATGAGTTCGTGAAGGAGATGAAGGAGAAGGAAGGAGGAAGCGGAGAGATAAGGAAAGAGGAGGGAGTCGGAGGAAGGATGGGAAGATGAAAGGAGGAGAGACTGACAGCAGCGTAACAGACAGTTATGTAATTTGAGTTTCCCCTCGTCTATTGCTCGATGAAAAGTCTGAACTCGACGGTCAAAAGTCTGAAAACCTGTTAGCAGTTAGCATGTGGTCACCTGACGTCTGAAGAGTACCGATCTAATCAATCAAACGTCACAGCAGCTGGAGCATCAGGACCTGGTAGAGACCCAAAACAGAGCTAAAAGCAGAGCGAATGTGGGCTTCCATTCGTCAGGTGAGCAGGAACACGAATCCACATATCCAGACAGGCCAGACCGCAGCTAGCTGTTAGCACGCAGCTAGCTGTTAGCACGCTAACTTCAGTCAAATTCTGGCCACATCTTGCACATTTAAGCTCGCTCCTGTATGCAAATACTTCTCCTGTGAAGACCTATTCTGTGTTATTACAGCAGTGTTTTACTGCGTTGTCGTCTGTTAATACACCACATAGGTGTGGAGGCACACAGGGGGAGTTTAAATAACTGACAAATACATTAATAAACACTTATATCGGCTTAAAACTACATTATATATATGTGTATATGCTGCCTATAAATGTGAAATGAAGTGTTTTTTAGTCACAGTCTCTCTCAGGAGCTCTGATGTTGTTTGCTTTTGTTTTGATTTGAGACTCGTCCTTGTGTGTGAGTGGAGAGGAAGCTAAAGATTATCTGTCTGAAGAGGAGGAGCAGCAGAGGAAGATTGATGGATCGCCACGAAGATCCCAAAATCCTCCAATTTCTCCACACTGTGAAAAATAACAAATACCACAGGAGTCCAGGAGATTGAGTAACAGCAGTGATATAATGCAGGAAGAGGCCCAGTGTGTGTGTGTGTGTGTGTGTGTGTGTGTGTGTGTGTGTGTGTGTGTGTGTGTGTGTGTAATGAAATACAGTACATGTGCAGAGCAGCTCTCTCTCCTCTGGGTCCAGCAAGTTTCCTACAAGTGTTTTATGGGCGTGTGTAGATTTTCCAGTTTGTCGTCTATCATGCTTACAAGACGTATTTCTTCTTTTTCCTTCGCGCTTCTCTTCTTCTCTTGTTCTCTGCTGCGCACACACATCGTCCACATCTCCGTCCGTCTCTCTCTGCGGCGCTAACACGAGGACGGTTTGTATACCTTCTCCTTGAGGACAGATTCCTATCACAGAGGACGGAGAGGACGAGGCACGTTGTTCAAAGAGTAGATGGGTCCGTGATGGCGGCAGTATGTAAACACAACATGTGAGACGACACACGCTGGGGAAGATGCAGTGATAGTGTTGATGTGTGTGCGTTGATGTGCGTTCATGTTGTAGGAACACAAATGTGTTGACTCGCTTTGCTTATAGGGACAAAATGCAAGTCCTCATCATGTAAATCACCGAGTTTTAGGGTGACGACTCGGGTTAAGGCTAAGGTTAGCTTAAGGAAATGAATGGAAGTCTATGTAATGTCCCCACAAGTCATGGAAACTTGTTCTTGTACTTGATACATAGTGAGGACCAAAGTTGCTAACCAGCAAAGAGGGGACATTTTTGGAAAGTGAGGACATTTTGGACAGTTCTCACAACTTTGGAGAAGAATTAGAGGAAGTTAGGTATTCAGTTGTGATGGTTAAGGTTGGGTTCAGGGGCTCACAAGGATAGAAGGAAAAGCTCTGAGTTTTGTCTATTGTGACCAAGCTAACGGTTGCTCGCTAGCTGCAGCAGCTCAGCGCTAGCCCTGCCAGCAGCCACTGTCACCAGATTTCTAGCTCGCTCAGACGTCTTTTGTGAGGACGAACCAAGACCCTGAAACAGAAGCTAAACTGAATTCAGCCATCATTCATTTTATTTTTGAAATCTGTGCTTTTCTACCAAATGTCCACTCTGAGAAAGGCCTTTTGGTGGTTGTATATGAGCAGCTTTTGACTGGTCGTACAGGATTTTTACATGAAATTGACAATTATTATGGATAAAAGTACAAAAATAGACCAAAATTGTAAAAAAAAAATAAAAATCTTCCTTTCCAGTGAAAATCATGTATCTCCAAATTTGGTGATTCTGATTGTGAATGTTGTTGATAAACTGAAGGATTAAGTGTTGGTCTATGGGTTGAAGCTAGCATTTGAAGCTAAATAAACTGTTTAAAAACCCTCTTTTGGTTTAGCTTAAAAGTGCATCGTCACAAAGCCGAAAACAGCTCGAGTAAGGCTTTGAATGCAGGACTTTCACTTGTAGTATTTTCGCGATGTGGTACTGTGCGTTCGGGGTAATTGCAGCTCGTAGCAGTGACTGATGGTTGCGAGCGAGCATCATGCGTGCGTGCGTTCGCAGCACGAGTCGGTTTTTATCAGCGTGTTTCTGTGCAGAGCTCCTCTCTCAGGCCCGTAACGGACAAAGGGCTGGCTGTCAACACCAACACGCTCAGCGTCGGCCAAGGCGTGCTGTAATGGTGGACGCAATCACTTCCAGATGACGGATGGAGAGAGTGCTGCTCGTAGGGGGTTGAGTTAGAGAGAGGAAGAGGGGAATATCACCTCAGCGTGGAGGGAGATACCTGCAGGGTAGGAAAGGATGCAAGCAAGGAAAGGAGACAAGGGCACGATGCTGTGCAAGGAAGCGCTTTCAACAGAAACTGCAAGGGTTTTAAAAGTTGATAGAGTAAAAAACAATGTGGTGACTCATAGAAAAATAATCCCTCTCAATCATCACCATGACTCACGAGAGCTGTGCAGCAGCTCGACCTGTTTTTCTTATTCTTATTTAACTCTGTTCAGGATGTTTCTGGGCTGCAGCCTTTGGGTAGTGGGTGTGCAGCCCCCAGCCGGTAATAGAGGACAGGTAAGGCCGGGACTTAAAAGGTGGCGACCGGGTAGGCAGTAAGCAGCGATGAAAATGGCACGCAGCGCCCGAAACTATGTGTTTGCAAGCAATAACAAACACTTCCTGCATAGTATTTCCTAAAAAGTTGAAATGGTTAATGCATGTCCAGCTCCGGACCTCTGCGTCGCATTGGAGCCCAACAGCGCCATCCTCTGCCCGAGCTCACAAATGTCCAAATCAAGGTTTTAAAGCGCAAAGACGTGAGTTGAGGAGCTCAGTTTCTGTGATCGGGGAGCTGAGAGGAGAGGAGGCCCGGCTGTGTTCAGCGCCGTCGGAGGAAAGCTCAAGTATTTATTGGCAGGGCGTCGTGGACGAGCGAGCTTTACAACAACAGAACACACAGTTCTGACACTGAACACATGGACCTGGACGCCCCGATGAGTTCTGTGTGTGTGTGTGTGTGTGTGTGTCCACGCCTCCTGCTGCCAGCCCACTACCTGGCAGCCATGAGGCTTTGCGGTTTGGACACGGTGTGAATAAACATGGTGTGTGAGTGTTTGTAAACAACTCATTTTAACACCCTGGCTTTTTTTGTTGCTTGGTGTCATTTATGAGTCACGCTTCGCCCGATGAATCGCCATCTTGTGTCTACGCTCGCTAAACTGAGCACGATTATGGGCTTCAAGACGTGTGTCAGCTTCAGTCCACATTAATAATCTATACACTGCAATATACAGTATCAGAAAACCGCTTGAAACCAGTGACAGTTTGACCTGTGGCCACACCCAGCAGTGATGTCACGGTGCACTGACAGACGCTGAGGTGCACCTCTGCATCACTCGGCCAGGTGGGAAGTTAAAGCAGCAGAAACGAGGCTGTCAGGGGTCGCTGAATCAAAACTACTGGCTGTTATGTCCCTTTTCTGTTTGCACTTTGCGGCCTTTTGCGCGGGAAGTCGACGGCCCCCGATCCTCCCGTTTACAAAGCTCTGATTGGTCGGTAATTCCTCCAACCAGGGAAGCACAGAACTTTGAAACCCAGTAGAAATGAAGAGGTTTGGAAGTTTTGTCCTCCTCTGACAGTCTGTCTGTTATTGTGTTTTATGAGCCCGGGTCGGTGTTATTGGTATAATGAGTCTTCTCTCGTCGCCTGTGCAGCTTCTGAGTTCATCTTTGTGTGTTTGTGTGTTTGTTTGTGTGTGTGTGTGTGTGTGTGTGTGTGTGTGTGTGTGTGTGTGTGTGTGTGTGTGTGTGTGTGTGTGTGTGCGCTGCTGTGTCCTCTGTCTGCCCTCTGGGTTCATTAGTGCCCTGTGTGAAGCAGGCTCTGTGCCCTGTCACACACTCGCTCAGCTTATTTACTTGTTTCATTGCTCTGCAGACACTCGAGCGTCAGCGCTCGAATGCTGGGGATTAAATGGCAGAAAGTTTCACGTGAAAGTTGCTGCTTGTTTTCAGGCCGCGGTGCTGTTTAACCTTCAACCTTCTTAGCGTTATAATGAAGCCCTCTCGACAGATTATGGTAAAAATAAAAGGCCTGTGTGTTTGACATATGGACGTCCTTTTCATCGTTAGCCAGCTGACGCATTCTGAAGTCACAAATTCACTTTTTATTGCTTTTTAAAAGAAGAAACATCAAAGACATCGTGAGCAGAAGAAAGAACAATAACAACAAAACTAATAAAACAATAGAAAAACAGGGTAAACATTGTTAGCATGTTGCTATCACTCACGTAGCACAGTAATAGTATACATGCACAGTATAAATATCACTTATCATTATAGTATTACTGAACATATCCGATAGTAATTACATATGGGACACACATTACAATGTACTTTATGGGGCAAACATCATATACTGTCTGTCCCCATCGTGTCTCTGTCCACAGCTCGACTTTAGACAGGATACTTCAGGTTTTAGCTGTGTTAAACTGGACATCAGACCTCTCAACCGTGTCCCAGCTCTTTCTGCTCAGGCTGCTCTGAATAATCACTGCATTACTACGTTTTTTTGTTCTTTCCGTCATGAAAACATTTTATACATTTTACACAAAGGAAAAATCGAGATGGACAGTGACGATTTTTCATCGCTAATCAAAGAAAACGAGTTCACAAACGCACACATCGGGCAGGACTGCAGCTTTTAAAGTGAGATATGACACAAGCTGCTGATGCAAGGAACAAATAGAAACGCTGAATTTACTGGATGCAACATAAAAATCAATGTTTGTGCTGTTCGAGGAGTCAGTGGTGTGTGTAGGTGTGTGTGTGTGCGTGTGTGTGTGTTTAGCATCTGTTGCTTTGTGTGTTGCCTCTTGCTCGTGTGTGTTTATCTTTGCTGGTGTATGTGTGTGTGTGTGTGTGTGTGTGTGTGTGTGTGTGAGTGTGTGGGCAGGGCTGACGCAGCAGAACTAACTGCAGCGTGGCGAGTGAGCGAGGTGGTGCGCACACACACACGCACACACACGCAGATGTATACACATATACACAAATATATTTATAGCCATATGCAGGGAAGTAATGCTGCACAAACTACACTCAAGTCTGACACACGGACATTGGTGTGACACTTGAAAACATGTTGCCTGCAGATATGTGGATCACACACACACACACACACACACACACACACACACACACACACACACAGGGTTATCATGTGAACTGTCACTGTTGCAAGTTCTGTTGCTATAAAGAGACACGTGAGCGAGAGCGGGGCAGAGTGAGGGAGGGAGGGAAAGTGTAATCAAAGGGGTGAGGGTGGGAGAGAGGGGGGAGAGAGAGACAAGGGGAAGGAGGAGGAGGACGGGAGTGAGGCAGGAGGATGAAGAAGTGGACGGACAGAAAGGAGGAGAGTGTTTATTCAAAGTAACAGACTCACAGATTGATAGAGGGATGCGTTGGAAGAGGAGGCGATCGCCGGCGCAGGGGAGGACGGGTGATGATGAGGATGAGGAGAAGAGCTCAGACACCTCCTTCAGAGTGCATTTCTTTAAAGGTAGAGTGTGTGTGTGTGTGTGTGTGTGCGCGCGCACGGTGCACGTGCCCAGTTGGACGCATTTTTTTCTTTTTTTTGCCGCATTTGTCTCCTTGTCTCAAGTGTGGCGTTAAATGACCAGTAAGCGCATCAATATGTTGGTGTCTTGGTGTGTGTGTGTGCTTGTGTGTGTGTGTGTGTGTGTATTGCTCATGTTATGGGGACATAAATCTGTTGACACGGTCACATTGTGGGGACTCACCATCCTTATGGGGACAAAATGTAAATCATTACATTTTAGGGAAAAGAGTTTAAGGTTAAGATTAAGGTTAAACTAAGATAAGGTTAAGGTAAATTAAGAAAATGAATGAAAGTCTATGTGACGTCTGTAAAAAGAATGGAAACACGACTGTGTGAAGAGTGAATTCAACAATTTGTAACATTTTTATGTGTTAAACTGTAATCAATGATGACGATTGGAAAATAAAATGGGTGTATTGAAAATGTTGGTAGGCTTCGGTCTCGTGCTTGTGTCATTTCGGGCTGAATACTCTTTACCAGCGATGCATCTGTATTAAAAACTTTAGTTTCAGAAGCAGACACCCAAAGAAACACCCAAATCATAATTGTGCTAATTTTAGGCTTTAATTTCTTCAGTCAGTTGTTTCCCGTGTGGCTGATTGTGTTTAAATGACTCAAAGTGAGTTTTTTCTCATTACCAGCGTCGCTTAAAGCTCCACTAATCAATATTTTTATATTAGCAATGAATCAAATGTCGACGCGTGTTGTAAAATGCAGTGCTTCAAAGCGTCTTTCAGCTCGTTGTTTTGGTTTTACGGCCTCTGCTGTGTTGACTCTCTCATCAGCCAACAAACACATGCAGAGTTAGCAGAATAACACAGTGAACATTAGCAGCTAAAGAGACGGACGCGTCCCTCAGATTCAACTATAGGAGGAGAGACACATAACGCTGACAGTGTAGTATTACTATACAGGAAACTGATTTACTTTGTATTGTACTAACAGGAAATCAATCAGGATGCCAATCAATCTGCAACTTTCAAACTCTATATTCAACATTTTGACTTAATATCAAGCTGGTTAGAAAGGACTCTCAACAATCTGTCTTTGTTCTTTGTGTCTGGAGCTGAACGTTTGCTGTCCAGGTGCTGTGCAGCGTTTTCTTGGTCTTGAGCTTGAAGATGTTCAACTTTCTTCAGCAGCTCGTTAGTGAAAAAGATGGCGGGCGTTGGTTGCCGGAGAGGTCGTGTGAAGTGGGTTTTGTGTGAAGTGAAGCTGCCTGCGCCATCCGTCAGATTGAGTGGCTTCTCGCACCTTTCAGAGGTCGCATCGCAGCCGCTCTGCGCCGTGATTGGCCACCTGTGTGGAGGTGAGACAGTCAGCCGGGTCTGAACTTTCTTCAGTCTTTACACAACAGTTTCTGTCACTTTCTGTACAACAGGAACAAACCTGTGACTCTCTCCCATCGGAGAGCAGCTGTTTGGGACAGTTTCCAGCGAGGTCACACAGCCCGTCTTACGTCTCCACTCAGAGACGATGATCGTGTGAATGAGTGGATCTTGAAACCAGAAACTAGCAGCTAGCTCAGTGACAGCGACCGAGATATGAAAGTGCTGCTTTTCTGCTGAACTGCTGGTGATCACATTTGTGAAATTTGTGTCATTTTGTGCTGCTGCAGACATTTCTGCGGTCTGAAACGGCTCCAAAAGTGGAAATCAGGACAGTTGTTACGGAATAAAATTCAGAGTTTTTAGTGGGACAAGAAGATCCTGCAAGACCTGTAATACTGTACACGAGCGTGCACACAGAGCCAAGACAAACAGATGTCTTTCATATGTGGATGCTTGACTCATTCCAAACAAATGAGCTGAAGGGCGGCTGAAGAAGACTCGCGTTCAAACTGGGAACAGACCTCTGGGGACGCGTTGGCCCGACCACGAGCCTCCGCTGATCTCTGCAGCCCTCAGCGGCGACACAAACACACACACACACACTCTGCTGGATTGAATCATTTTGCTATCAAACATCTGCTGCTCTAATTATTAAGCTGTTTTCTCATCTATCAGGAGCGTCGTACGTCTCATTTTACTGGCGGTTTGTCGCATGTGGTTGTGGTCAGACGCGTAGATCATCCCCGGCAGCTTGGATGCAGGAAATTGAATTAAAGCTGTAGTTTGCTGGTGGATACGACCCGGCGGTGATGAGCTGATGATGATCCTCAACGGATTCAGTCTGTGCAAACTGATGGAAATATTACAGTTTTTAAATATTTGCAGCGACGCAGGGAGGAATGGAACAAGAAGGAGCAGCCACGGTCAAGTGTTGGATGAAGAGCTGCAGGCTGGCACCTCCAGCGTCTAAGCGAGGGGACGAACTCCTCTCAGTATCACTGTGTCCTGCTGTCCAGGACTCATGACGCGTGCAGCAGGTCTGCACAAACACTGCGTAATCACATCATGATCGTTCGCTGTCAGATCTGAAACCGATGCCATTGTTTCAGATTACAGATCTCCACTTTTGGAGATAATTGAGGTGAATTAGGAGGAGCGGGTGTTGGAGGGAGCACAGTCTGATTTCCCAATTTTGCATCTGATGGTGCTGTTAAAGCTACGTTGGGGAGATAAAGTCCCTCTCTGCCATGTGAAAGGGAAACACAACAAGCTGGCCATTGTTCGCGCCAGCCCGCCTCGGGCAAAAGGAGGGTCTGCTGTGCCGCCCTCCTCACATGGCCGAGCCAGACAGACCGCTCCCAGCCAGTCTCCAGTGTACCTCGAAATGCTTGTTGTCCTGAAGGAAGTTTTGTGAATCAAAGCGGGAGATGAGCCTGACTCAGCCGCCGTCTGTCTGCGGCCATGTTGGATCCTTTGTGTGTCCGAGCGGCCCGGCCGCCAAAGAGCCGTCTCACAGGCTGACATTTAAGTGTGCACGAAAGTTTTAAATGAGCTCATTTGTCTGCGTCTTGTGGAGACGCTGTTGTTGGATGAAGGGGAAGCAACATGTTCTCACAGGATTTTGCTCCACTGTGCAGTGATTTTTAGTCGTTTTCCCTCTTTCACTTTGGATGCTGATGCTGGATGTTTTGCAGAATTTTGCACTTAAACTTTGCACTTCTGCTCCTGCTCCTTGAAAAGCCTCATTCATGCCCTGAAAGTCGAAAAGTCTTTGTGCAGCTCATCAGAATGTGCAGCTGAACATGAACGTGAATATTTTTTTTTTCATTCATTTCACGCTTTGTAAACACCCCAAATCACGGAGCGTTGATTGTTTTCCAGTGACTGTAGTTTGAAGGCCTCAGTGGGAGTCGAGCTCCCGACAACGTCAGCGCCGCTGTAGCCTGATTACGTCCTCTGTCAGTGTTGTGTGTCCGACGTGCGCTACCTGTCATGCTCAGGTGCAGCAGAGGGAGGAGACGGATAGACAGAGAAGACAAGCAAGCTGCAGCTTTAATGCGATGTCGTCAAATGACTAAAAATACCATGATTTCAAGTGTGTGAGTAACTGAAAAAAGTCCGTCGTTTGCCTTTCCAGGACGCACCTTTCACACCCAATCATGATCCTCTCACCTGTGGAATGATCCAAACAGGTGTTTGTGGAGCGTTCCACATCTTTCCCAGTCTTTAGTGGCTCAGAATAAGCAGATATTTACAAAAATCAATGAAGCTGACGAGGAAAAACTTTAAATATATCGACTTTGAGCTGTTTTCAGGTCAGTTTATGTCCTAAAGGATCAGGTCTTATGTTTCAAACGTTGAACACACTCCTGATCTCCTGATCTGGATTGTGTTGCGCCTCCTGCAGAGTATTTGCTGTGTCATTTCTGGTGTGAACGCCGGGCAGGCTGGGTAAAGGAAGTCTGACTGCACCGTTCACACACACATGCACGCACTCAGCCTGGGGGGTCTGGAGCTGGAGGCAGTGGAGTAGAAGGAAACAGGGCCGACATTTAGCCTTTTGGCAGAGTGTCACGGTGTCACAGAGTCACGTCTTCTGCCTCTGACGCGACCGAACGCCGACACAGAAGCGATGGTTCTGAAGCTTTTGCACCTGTGCATAAACAAGCATGTAAGACTTCTTCTTCTCGTTAACTTCCCTCTCGTCATGTGACAGCAGTGGAACCGCCAGCCATCCCTCCAGAGACACACACACACACACACACACACACACACACACACACACACACACACACACACACACACACAACCTCCAATTAGCTCTGATTTGGACGAGATTTACCCGCTAAGTTGCTTCTGACACAAACAGAAAAGTTTCTTCAGCTGTAAAAGCATCAAGCAGGCAGCAGATGGGCGAAGACACAGAGACACAACATGAAGAGCAGGAACAGTTTGATTTCCTAAATCCAGACTCAGATCTTATTATAGAGTCTGTGCCCCATAAAAGAGTCATTTAATGAATCTTTTACTGTGTTTTTTGAAAGCTCCCTCTGGGTTCGTGCAGCTTGGTGAACGTCTATCTTTAATCTGTCTGGTGATCGTTGTCGTTGGTGTGTCTGCTCTGTGTGACGACTGGCTTGTGTTCTGGGATCCTGTCGAGAAATATTGTTTGTTTTTTAGGTTTTTATTGGATAACAGCCATGAGGCCTCCTGAATAAATAAATCAAACTTAAAGACTGTGTGTGGAAGGCGACTCTGGTGCCCCCCAGTGGAATTAAAAAGCTTATGAACACACACTGTAGATTAGATTTTCTATAATGTACATTATGCTGCATGAGCGCTTTGAGGTCTTTAATACTGTTCTCCTCTGGATTGCACATCGGTGCTGATGCTGGCCTTATTAAGCAG
Organism: Chaetodon auriga; assembly: GCF_051107435.1. Taxonomy (NCBI): domain Eukaryota; kingdom Metazoa; phylum Chordata; class Actinopteri; order Chaetodontiformes; family Chaetodontidae; genus Chaetodon; species Chaetodon auriga. Next base: position 3,517,951 of record NC_135097.1, read on the forward strand.
ACAGTGATGCCACAGATTAACGCCAACTGCAGCTTCCTGCGGTACGTTCAGGTGCAACATTGATGCTGCTAACACTACGCACCATCCTGCAAGCTTGGCAGCGTGAGATCTCATTAACGACCAACTTCTTCAGGAGTTAAATGGCTGTTTGGACACAGAGGACCGGCGGCGGCGGAAGACGTCCTCAGGCCTTTTGCATAGTAACAACAGCAATACAATGAAAATACTGTGACAAACCCTGCATCCATTAACTTAATCAGAGTTTAATTTGCATGAAAACATGTTGAAAGTACGAACAGATTGTATTTTTTGATGCATTAAAGTGGAAATGCTCAAAAAGACTTGGTGACTTTATACATGAGCTTAAGCAGTTTTGCACTGAGAGGTTTACAGGTTTTACGTTTTGGACAAAAATGCATTGAATTGTCAGCCGAGTTTGGGTCTCGGAGTCGGTACGAGGGGACAAAAAGCCGCATCGGTTCACCTGTTAACCCTTTGCAGAGAAGCCAAACTGCTTACATCCACCTTTCAAACCTGAGGAGGGAACGTTTTAGTCTCAAACGACACAGAACTTAAAATGCCTTGCTCAAGGCCACCTTGTTTCATGACACAGCATCTTCCCCCGTTCACGCTCGCCGCCTGTGCTTTCCCAGCCGGTGCGGGACTCAAACCGGCAACCTCGCCGTCCCGCGCCTCCAGCCTGCGGGCAGCTGCTGGCCCAGATAGCGACAGCGTTCGGTGTGTTGCTCAGCAGAGGGGGAAACTCGCTCTGTGGTAATTAAAGTGTTTCCCTCAGCCGCCTTTCGCTCGATTCAGCAGATTTAGTTCATTTGAGAGCGTCTTCCGCCGGCCTCCCGTTCACCCCGGGCAGCTGCTCTTGAATATATTTGCGTCACGTACTCAGAGGAACTTTGCTAAAACGTTCGTCGTCCTGTTCAGTCGGAGGTCCTTTGAGGTTCCGCCGTGTTCTTCTGTAAATCTTTCCTCTGATAATGCAGAATAATGTAGAATCATAGTCGTTGTGAGTCTTTTTATGGATGTTTTGGGATGATGTTTTTAAAGATGCACTGAAGACTGAAGAAGTGCTCCTTAACACTCCTTAAAAGTCTAATTAAGCTGTTTACGATCCTGCTGATGACTCCTTTTTACGTAATGCTGAATGAGAGAAAGAATAAGAGGCGGCACGGCGAAAGTGGGCCGAGGGAGAAAGTTGCATAAGAAAGAAAAGGAGGAGATAAAGTGAAAAGGAAGCGAGGGATGAAGTGACGAGTGGGCGGCTGAATGTGAGAGAGCGTTACGGCAGCACGATGCCGACTGCGAAGGAATGCATCATTCATCAGCTGCTCTATTAGCCTGTGTGTGTGTGTGTGTGTGTGTGTGTGTGTGTGTGTGTGTGTCCATATTAGGTAGCTGCTTCAGGCCACCAGTATGGATTTCCAGTTTGAGAAGCGTGTGTGTGTTTATGTGTGTGTGTGTGCAAAACTCGTTGCATCATATTCACTTCCTGCTTTAAATGTGTGTGTGTGTGTGTGTGTGTGTGTGTGTGTGTTTGTTATGAGTGTGTGTGTTGTTTGTGGTTGGAAATACATACTTGTTGCTAACAAGACAGGATTTGGGAATGCTGCCCATCTGGAAGTCACCTCCTGTGTGTGTGTGTGTGTGTGTGTGTGTGTGTGTGTGTGTGTGTGTGTGTGTGTGTGTGTGATTCATGCTACCAGCCTGCCTGACAATGACAGACTTGTGTGTTGTTTATGTGCGCCGCCTGACTGCGAGTTTGTGCTCACAGTCAAGGACGTTCAAGGTTTCACAGACAAAACTTTTCCTCTTTTTTTGTTCATTTATGTTTAATTTATCTCAAAATGTTTATACGGGCGTCTGGAGGAAAAAGCCGAGAGGAGAAGGACTGAAAGTCACGTAGAAACGTGTGTTTTGTCACGTAGCGCTGCACATGGTGTCGTATTAAAGCTGTGTTGGATTGTTTCGGCCACTTGGGGGCAGCGCAACAGCTGTAATGTGCCTAATGTGGGTTTTTGGCTGCTACATGCTTCGCTAAGCTCACCAGCTAGCTGCTAACTTTTCCTGCTAGCTGCTTGGTGCTGAGCAGGTCGTGTTCAGTGGGTTTTTAGAGGTTTTTCTACGAAAACAGACGCCTGCTGAGGCCCAAAACGCCGCTGTTGCAGGCAGGAGAGCTAAACGATGAGCTGGAAGTGCATCTTAAAGCTCGTCGAAACTGAGGTCACGCAACAGCAAATAGGCTATGCTCAGCTGCCGGGTTATGAGGCACAGCTAGCTAAAACTAATCCTATTTAGACTTTTTTTTGGATTAAAAAAATTAGATTTAACATGTTAATTAGCAGGTTTTCGAGGTGCTGTCAGGTGAATGTTGTCACAGAGCTTTCGTCGCCATTTTTGCCTGTTTTTCGTCTTTGTGCTATGCTAAGCTAACCAGCTACTGGCTGCACCTAGCCTCTCTGTCTCTTTCTGTGTGGATGGACTCAGCAGTAAATATTCTGTAATCAGCCTCACATGCTCACACAGGGCTGCTGCTGTCATCACACACACTGACGACGCTCTGTGTGTGTGTGTGTGTGTGTGTGTGTGTGTGTGCGCGTGTGTGTGTGTGTGTGTGTGTGTGTGTGTGTGTGTGTGTGTGTGTGTGTGTGTGTGTGCGCGCGCTCTGGGGTTTGATCTAAGTGCCAGTCTATTTCACATGCAAATGATTTAAAGTGTATCTCTCTCTTGCTCTCTCCTCTGTCATCCCTCGCTTCGTCCAGCTGCAGTGTGAGCTACAGAGAGGCTTGTCTTTAAGTCTGCCGAGGCCGTGGCGTCACCAAACCCTCCGAATTGGAGACAAACCACGTCTCTACGAGCTTCAGTTCGGGTTAAAGCTCGCACGCCGTGGTAGAGTCAAACATACGTCGTTTGCAGTGATGTCCGCTGAGGATAAACGTCCATAAATACACACTGACTGCAGAGGATCCAGTCGGTCTCAGCTCTCTCAGTTTTTATCCAAATCTTTCCCAAACTTGCCTAAAAATAACCATTTTACCATTAAACGTGCTTTAGTTGCCAAGATGAGACACTGTAGGAAGATGAATGAGTCGTGTGGGCAGTGAAGAGTTTGCAGATACGTTCAGAATAAAGACTTCCTCATCGAGTTACTATTCACAAAATAGACATTTATCCATCTGGATAACATACGAAGATACAGAATGAATTTGTCAAAGTTGATTATTATGGTAAATTAACTGCATTTTGCATCAACAGAAAAAAGCCGTCCTCCACATTTCAGACGTCTAATGAACCTTAAATCAGCTGTGTTCAGTGTGAGTGTGTGTCAGTGTGTAAAGCAGCGATGAAGAGGAGGATAACGGCGCTCACTGGCAGTTCATCCTGCTTTCTTCTCTCAGTGAATTACAGTGTGTCGTCCAGTGATGGCTGTGTTTGTGGTTCATTTTGAGCAGGTTTGAAGTCGGTTTCAGTCTCTGAGGAGTCTGTTTTTTTTTTCGCTTCCTGGTCTAAATTCAGTTGGCAGCTGAACTCGACAAAATGCAGCTTTTTTATCAGGAAGTGTTGTGAAACTCGGGAGCCTCGGGGGGGATTTTACCCCACAACTCTTTCTAGAAAGTTGGCACCTGCAAAAACAAAAGCAAAGCATTGTGGAGTAGCTGTGTCTGTGTCTTCGCTCTCTCCTCCATCATTCGTTTTCATACTTTCATTCAGCTCCTCCTCCTCCTCCTCCTCCTCCTCGCCGTCTCTCTTCTCCTCTTTGATTTTTTTCCCCATTACCAGCCCCATTTTTTACGCTCCTCGCTCTCCATCTCGCTCCATCATTTCATCTCCTTCCCTTCATCTTCCTCCACGTCCGCGGCCCATTTAGGACGGGACTCGCCAGCGAGAACAAAACAAATGGAAGATCAATGATGACGATGGCCGGCCGCACCTCGTTTAATTAGGACAGTCCCACTCGTCTCCTCAGAGACGTGTTCAGAGTGAGCATGTGTAAGTTAGACAGCAGTTATGTGTGGTGCATGGATCACATTTATGAGTGTATATACTGACAAAACTATCTCAAAGTGAGGTCCATTTAGTATCTTTCTGGAGCTTTTGATCGGCGCTTATCAAACGACCTTCATCAGCAGTGTGTTCAAATTTAGATTTTTTTAGCACTTCACTCGCTTTATTGTGTGTTTGCATTATTTCAGTGCTCTTCTGTCCGTTTGAGTTCCTCTGTCAGCTCACGGGGCTCGATCAGAACGTGGCAGAACATCCAGATATGTCAAATTTTAGGAGCAGTAAAAGGGAACTTCAGTAATTTGCACCCAGCAAAGTGTCAGTTCTGGTCATGTCCACTAGGCCGCAGTAGAGCCCAGCTGTTGGTGTCGACTTCTCCACCACAGTTTCCATGTGGGAGTTTGAGTTTGAGTGTGTGTGTGTTGATTTGTCACGTCATCGCCATCACTCTAATCCTTCTTCTTCTGCTCCATCACCCCCCCCCCCCCCCCCCCCCGCTTCGCCCTTTGAAGACTCCACTCTCTGTTTGATATGTGTTGATAGATGTTTTAAAATCTTTTCTGGTTGCAGAATCTGAATGTTTCGGTTCTAGAGTGAAGGCAGCTGTGTGAGTTTGTGACTCTGGAGCAGCGCTGCTCAGGTTGTGGGTTCAATTCCCCGCTCGGTCAGCTGTGCTGCGTTGCTAAAAATGCCCTGAAAGAGCGTTTACTGCCTCAGACAGTGTGAGTCAGGGGGAGAAGACCCACCGAGGGGACGGAGGGTTGCATCGCCTGCATCAGTGATTTTGGAGATTCATCCAACTTGTTGGATACATTCATCCGTTTTTCTGTTGTGGTTTTGATTCAGTGCAGAACATCTGATGTGTTTCATTCGATGTGAATCTGGTTTTTGCAGCTCAGACTGGAATCTTCACCATGACCAAAGTTTTTGTTCAAAACCACCAGCCTGCTGGAAAAAACGAGGATTTGCTGACACAGTTACTGGATAACAACACCGCCATGAACGATTATGTTAAAGTCTGTCCAGCAGCTGCCAATCAGAGACTGTTCTCCCAGAAAGAACGAGCCAATCAATCGCTGGAGCAAATTCTTTATGTTCAAAACCCCGATCAAGCAAGAAGCGATGAACGCTGTCCTTTCTGTACCTTAATCCACCTGCAATTTCAGTTTTTTCCATTAGCAGCATGTGGATATAAATAGTTTTTATTTTGTATTTTTCATCCTCTTCCACGTCTCCTCTTTTATTCCTGCTGTCTGTAACACCCTAATTTCCTCGGCGGGGGATTAATACAGTTGTATCTTATCTTAACTTAAAATAAGTCACGTGTTCGTGTTCATCATTGGTCTTCTTTGTCTTTGAAGTGGACAAACCCTGTCGTCCTGCTGACAAATGCTGCGTCTTCTCATTGATCAAAGAGGGCTTGTTGATAATCGCTCAATCAATCAATCAATCAGCAGGCACGATTAGCTTTAAACCTTAAAATCTGATTAGCCATTGATGACTGACTTCTGTGCCCGGCCGCTCTCTGCCAAACACTTCTTGGCTGAGTTTCCCTCAGTCTCTCAGCTTCGGAGGAAATGACTTGATGATTGCTTTGCTGAATGCAGCATCAGGGTAAGAGGTTCAGTTTCCTCGCCGACTCACCAGAGCCTCAAACTGACTCACTGTAACTCCGGTTTTCTCCACACAATAGTCTCAAAAATGCCTGGAAAGCTTCGATAAACCCAAGAGTTTTACATCTGATCTGGCTCATTCCCATCGCTGGGCCTCTCTTCTTAGTTGTGGGTGATGGAGGCGAAGCAGTGGGAGCGTTTTTCAGGTGTGATGCGACGGAGAGAAAGCAGAGATGACAGGAGGTGAACAGATCCAAACAGAGAGGGAGGATGCCCGAACAGAGAGGAGCCGCTCTGCTCTCCCCCCTTTCCACTCCTTTTAGGGATTACAGTCTGGCTGCATCGTCGGCTGTCGGACGGAGCTCTGGAGGATCATAACACAGGGTGTGTGTGCAGGAGTGTGTGTACGCCTGCACTCTGTGTGTGTGTGTGTGTGTGTGTGTGCGTGTGCGTGTGCGTGTGTGTGTGTGTGTGTGTGTGTGTGTGTGTGTGTGTGCGTGTGTGAGTGTGTGTGTTTGCTGGCTGCGAGTCAGTCAAAGTTTTCTGGGCAGCGTGAGTGTTTTCAGATGTAGTTGTCGCACTGAATGTGTGTGTTTGTGTCCTCCAGGCAGCCAAAGTGTGTACAGGGAGGAGGGCGCAATGATGGAGGAGGGGGTGGGCTTACAGAGGGAGGGAGAGAGGAGTCACAGAGCCGGAGAGGAGGCCATAAAGGAAATTAAAACAAGATTCCCAAAAACATGAAGGGCAATCCAAATCAATAATGATGTCAGATCATAAATAAATAAATAAGAATTCATATTGCTGATGCATTCGTCAGATTCTGTCAAGCTGTTCGATAAAGTGCAGTAAAAAGTACAATATTTCCCTTTGAAACTGGCAGTATTATTGTACTTAAGTGCAGTACTTGAGTAAATATATTTGGTTACATTGCACCTCTGAAAAGAAGGGAAAGGAGGAGAGAAATCGACTGAGAGAATGATGGAGGGAAGGATGGAGGACAAACATGGCTGAAAGGAGGAAAGAAGGGACTGTTATGGGGAAAACAAGGGATAACCACGGCAGCCGTTAATGGAGGCAGGATTATATTCAGCTCTTCATCCTCCTTCAGCAGCTTCTTCAGACCAAGTTCATGTGAAGCACTTTAGCGTCGCTGGTAGTAAAAGCTGATTTTCGCAACTTTGAGCGTGAAAAATTGCACAGAACGGCTCCCAGGTGTCGGCCATTTTTCCCCACCCATGTCTCTGTGATATAAGAAAATCTTCCTTTAATCAGTCTCCTGATTAACCTCCTCTTCATCGACCTCTTGGTATTTTCTGACCTTTCCGTGAAACCACAAACGAGGAAGCTCTGCTCTATGAGTGTGTGTGCACGTGCATGTATGTCAGAGACTTTGGAGGATTTTTAGACTCATTTATTCCAAAGAGTCCCTTCCTCTCTCTTTTTTTAACTACCCCCTCCCTCCATCACCTCCAGCCCCCCCTTAATCCGCTCACAGCATTGTCAGGAAACGGCTCTGAAACACAGAGAAAGCAGCATATTTTTCTTTTTAAGGCGTCTTATTAAAGCAGGTGGGGTGTTATTTGACCCTTTTCGGAGACTGCGAGAACTCGCCGGCGCTGCGGAGGAAAGGCAGAGCGATAGAAAGACCCAGAGGACAGAGACAAGGAGGAAATTAGAAGAAAATGAAAGAAATTGAAAAAAACAAAGAAGTCATTATTTCTCAGGACTCGGAGGAATCCCAACTTGTGCTGAAACTCTTCTTGTGTGGAAGTTGCTAGAAATGTTGAAAAAATATAAATATTTCAGATGTAAAATGTCAGAAATCACATGTAGAAACATGAATTTTAGATTTTTTCACAAACATCACTTCACATACAGGCTCGATATTTGTCACATGATGATTTTCTCACGTGGATTTCACTTGTGGAATCACGTATTTAACGCGCGAAGACGTGCATTTGACCTGTACGAGATCAAACGTGAATAAAATCCATCACTTCAGTGACTCAGCGTGGTTTGATCAACACATTTGCTCCATACATCCAGATTTGCTCCCACCGTCGACGTGATGTAAGTGATTGAAGAGTTATTTGCGAAACTCAGAATCACTCAGAAACATACGTACTGTCAGCGACAGTAATGAGAAATGTAATTAGTTGTCTCATTTAGTTTTAGAAAAAGACAAATGAGACATGTTGAAGACGGGGCGAGAGAGAAGGGACTCCGAATGATGGCTGGGATAAAAATGAGCAGAGGAGGAGGGTGGGAGATGAGAGGCGAGGAAGGCACGGGGGAGGTCATTATTCTCAGCTGAAAGCGCGACTCTGCGTGGCTCAGTGTGTTCGTCTGCCGTCGACCGAGATGCACCTGCACGTAAATACTGAACATCCGTGTGTGTGTGAGTGAAAGCAAAACAGGAAGTCACAGAAGTCTGGAAACGAGGCAAGAGAAGACAGAAGCTCCTGACACTGAAGTCTTTTGTCAGGACGTCCCAGACGCTGCTCTGGTTGCCTCCCACTGTCACACTCTGCACAGGATGAGTTGTCACCCCAGTAATCATTGTCACATGACGTCTGAACATGATCAGGCTGACATCCTGTAGTCTGAGACGTGTAAACATCCTTTACAGCTTCTACACCAACCTCTCGGTTTAACTGTATTTGCCTCAGTTGTGCAGACTTTTCCTTTGAAATGAGGGATTATTAACATTTTGGCTCGCCTCCCAGTGAAGTGATCTGCCTTGTTATGACCTGTTTCCAACAAAAAGGACGTTTTAGTTCTAACAAAGCTGACTTGCACTTTAAAGAAAAAGACACATCTGAAATTAGAAATGATGGCATTAATGGTAAAAGTGGATGAAAATGGCCTCCTGTGATGCTACAATGATCCATATGCTGGATAACTTCACCTTTTTGCCTTCTTGCTGGTAAAATCTGATTTGTTCTGTTTTGACTTGAGAAAGACAGAGCGAGCATGGACAGACGGGAGGGACAGATGAAGAAAGATGGAAGAGGCAAAGTGACGGAAGCTGTTATTTAATAATGTCAGAGAGGGGAGATGAGAGGATAAAAGCAGACGTCAGGACAGAGTGGCAGAGAGAGGGAGAGAGGAGGTGAAGAGCCGGTGGAGTGACATAGGAGCAGAGAAGAAAAGAGGAGTCCTCCTCCGTCAGACCCCTCCGTCCCTCCAGGGAGGAGAAAAGTCTGGCTTGAGTTAGCCATGCAGAAGCAAAAGAGGGACACACACACACACACACACACACACACACACACACACACACAGTAATCCATCACTCCCCTCCCACCCTAACACTTGTCCTCGTCTCCTCCCTTTTCCCTCCATTTGCTATTCGAAGGCAAAGACGGTGCATTCACTGTCCCTCTCTTTCTGTTTCCAGCTGTTTTGGCGGTGCTTTTTTTTCTTCTTCTTCTTTTGTTTGTATTTGTCTGCAGGACGGTCGAGTTGCGCTCAGGTAGGAGGTAAGGGAGGTGAGGGTGAGGGAGGGAGGTGAGGGTGAGGGAGGGAGGGAGGTGGGGGAGGGGGGAGAAAGCTCTGAGCACTACGACCCTCTTTGTGCTTGTCTTCCTACCTGTTAGTCTGTCTCCCTTCATTGTTTCTTTTACTGACTCGACCTGTAAGCTGCAAAGACGTGTTAGATGGATATTACTTGAAACTTAAGCCTAAAACACCGTAGGACAAGACTAATACTTGGATTCTCAGCCAAGATCGTCTCAAATCTAACCAAAAATGCTTTCCCAGCTATGGGACAAGCAGTCAACTAGGTGGGCTGGGGTTGGGTTTGTGTTGGGCTAGGATCAGGTTTGGGTTGTGGGGGGTTCTGGGTAGACACTGGGTCCAGGTTGGGCCAGCTGGGTGCAGGATCATCTTAAGCTTAGGCCGAGTAGTTTATGCCCAACCCTGCTTTGGTTTGGTCGGGGCCACACTGGGACTACTGGGAGTAATTTAGTTGTAATGCACATTAATATTTTTCTTCCTGCATCATCTTACACACATAAACAGCTCAGTCATTGATTTGTGTGTGTGTGTGTGTGTGTGTGTGTGTGTGTGTGTGTGTGTGAGAGGGAGCTGCTCATGCTTGACACGCTGTTTATTCCACACAAACAAGAAAACATGAAACTGTGGACTTCCTCCAAGAGCGAGTGTTTGAGCATCAAACGGAAAAACTTATAAATTGGGTAGAGCTCGACACACTCTTACGTAACATCAATCAATGACAGAGAAAACAGAGATTTATTGATATGGAAATATTCAGTTTCTCGTTTTTTTTTTGTTTTTTTTTTTAGAAACATTTTGTTATGAGCCGTGTTTGATGTGTGTGTCGGATGTCATGGGGCGAACACTAATCTCAGCTTCAGCACTGATGAGCCCCTGCTGTCGGTGTCTCAGCAACTTTGTCGTCAACATTTTGCAGATATTAAGCCGAACCTCGATGGCTGTGTGACTGAGCAGACATCGAGCGTGTGACAAAAAAAGAAGTGCAAACACAGCAATGGGGGTAGTAAATAAATACAGAAGTATAAGCCTCATTCCTTCAATTCTTTCCATCACAAAAACAGAAATATGTCAGGCTACATTGCTCGACTTAACGGCTGTCTCGATGCTACACACAGTATCCTCACTTTACCCACAAACAGACAGTTTTGTCAAACACTGCTGCGAATTTTCATCTCATCATTGCGCACATTTGCATGGCTGTACAACACTCTCTGTGTGTTGTGTGTGTGTTTTTCACAATATGCAGTGAAGGGAGCGCTATTTGGAGCTAAACCAGGAGTCCCACAGGAAAACAGTGTCACATCTCTCAGTTTCAAAGTCGGGGAAACTGATTCTTCTTTCTGGTTTCTCTGACAAAGGTGAAATCTTTCTGCTGGAGCAAAACTGACTGATCATAATCTCTTAATTCACTGAGATGAATAAATGTGCTGAATATTTATCGTAGAAGCAGGTGAGAAACACAAAGAGGATACAGAACAATTATGAATTCGTGTCGAATTCTGATTAAAGCATGAGCATTGGTAGCTAACATTGTTCCAAGTTAACATTGGCACTGGTTGGTTAGCTATGTAACTGTTAGCTAACATTGTACCAAGTTAACATCGGCACCAGTTGGTTAGCTGTGTAACTGTTAGCTAACATTGTTCCAAGCCATTAACAACTACCTGTTAATATCAACAACACGAGTTGGTTCGCCCCATAGCATTGTTAGCTAACATTGCTCTAAGTCAACATTGACACTGGTTGGTTAGCTATGTAACTGTTAGCTAACATTGTTCTAAGTTAACATTGGTTAGCTATGTAACTGTTAGCTAACGTTGTTCCAAGCCATTAACAACTACCTGTTAATATCAACCCGAGTTGGTTAGCCCCATAACATTGTTCAAGTGGATAAGAGCCACGTTAACATCGACACAGGTTGGTTAGCAACATATCTTTGTTAGCTAACATTACAAGTTAACATCGGCATAATTGAGGCTTTATCTACAAAATGCTTTTAATATGGGATTTTATCCATAGTTTGACGGAGCAATCTGTTGAGAAATGCAACGCCTTGAATGCTACATGCTAGCCAAAGTGGCTCGGTCACAGTCGAGCTGCAAATTCTATGTAACAGCCACAAATTTAATTGTGTTGTGGGGCCCTCTTCGATCCACCTGTGTCGTATAGTGATGATAATACTGCCTTTAACTTACAGAGAAACTCATACTATAGACTATATTGTGATAAAAGCAACAATACAGTATTGTTATAATTGGAAAGGTATTGAAATAAGGCAGGTCTGTGCTTCCTTTTTTTAATATGAAGCTTATTGCGACTGTTGAAAGATCTGAGACTCGAGCCTTTCTGCATAATATGCCACCTGATGTTTTACGTGCCGTGACCGTGCATCACTTGAATGCTCCTTCAGTATCAGTGGCACAAACGGACGTTTCCTCCTTGTCTAGATCCCACAGTTCTGTAGCTCTGGCAGTCCTGTGATTTTTCTTTCTTCGGTGGGTTAGCTTGTGATAAAAGTCACATGTTGAGCTAATTATAATGTCACTTGTGCACAGCATGCGATTTAGCCTGCTGGATCTCTAAGACCTCTTTCTGTTCGGTTCTTGGAAGTATTTTGTTATTTAAGTGTAGATTTGTGTCCCATCGGTGTGTCTCAGTACCTCCCAAAGAGATTAGGGACCAATTTCACAGCCAAGGATTAAGCTTCATCCCTGACTAAACTCATTTTTCCCCCAATAGAAACCTTCATTGAGACAGAAAATTACTCTCAGACTTGTAACGGCATTTATTTCTGTGATACTACCCCCCCACACTCCTTCATGAGTTTGACAATCGCTAATTATCCTTCAGCTTCCCCTGCAGCAGTTTCATTATTTAGTTGCAAAGTTTGAAGTGTTCAAGTACTTATGTGTTACTCCAAAATTAGACATTCACAAAGAATGTTTTTATGCATCCAATTACAAATTTTTAACACATTTATTTTCTTGATTTTGGCATATGCAGCATGACATTTACAAAAGATATGTAAAGAACAAATAAAGTAAATTTAAAACAACTTGTAAAAGATGTGCAGACTGCATGATGGCACTGTTTTCCACGATGAATATGTGGTGTTTAAAGTCTTCATCTCCTTTAGTTCAAGAGTACAGTCGAGAACTTCTTGTCCCTGGTGTCTGGCTGCAGCGTGTCCAGCAGTATTAGGTTATCTGCTCTCCAGGGATTAGCCGATTTTCTCTGGTCTGGAGGAATGTGTGAGAGCTGAGCGCCGCTGGCAGAGTGGACAGCAGATCAGAGTACGCTCGCCCTGCCTGAGGAGGCGGAGAAGGGAACTTAACGGAGGGTGTTTACATGAATGCACGTCAATACATCAGCCTCAGCCCTGCATGGAGCCATCAGCAGCACAAATACACAGTGCAGCTCGTGTACGTTGGTTATTGAGGGTACTTGTCTTTAAGGGTCCTGAAAACTTGTGCCGGTTTGAGGTGGGAGTTTCTCACCTGGAAAAGGTGATGTTATTTAAAGTGTTAGGGATTTTAGGTGATTTGACTCAGCCAGACTCGTGTGTCATTGCTTGTAAAGATATAACCTATGAAAAATAAAGGAGGCCGGACCAGCTTTTTGATTGGCCATATCTTTGCCATTGTTGATTAACTTTTGGGACTGAAGGAACGAATTAGGCTTAAGACTTAAAGGTTAAATGAGTGTTTTAGTGGCAGTGTAAGGCTTTAAAAGGTCTAGGTTCTCAAGTTTAAATGATAGAGGACTTCTCACTGATTGGTGGAACATCATGCTTCTGTCCTGTTTCTGTCTCGTTCGGGTTTAGCACTTTTTTAATCAGGTCCAGTTGTCCTCTGGTCTGTTTGGATCTGACTGTCCTTGCAACCCTTTGGCATCGGGTCCAAAGTTCTTTACAGTCGCTGGCTCATGTTTCACCTTTTCACTCGTACCTTGCATCACCAAACTGACATCAACAGCCGTCGCAGTGCTTTCCCTGAGGATCGTCCTCGGCCTGAGAATGAGCTTACAAGTATTGTCATTTTGTCAACCAAGGCTTTAATTTGATGTCCTCGACAAAGCTCCTTGTTTTTGTTTCATGTGCCGGAAATCCTTTTGTAAGACAACCAATGGGAGCTCTCTGTCAGCTGTTATTTTTTCAGCAGAACTCTTGAAATTAAAAAAAAAATCCACACATCAGAGAGTGCAGCTCGTTGGATTTGGGTGGTGATTTGGCTTCAGTCTCCTTGTGCAGCCTGGTCAGGTGACTCATCACAGCGGAATGCTTTTCACGAATCACGCCAAGTGTGATGTGGTTTCCCACGCTTCTCATCTGCGCCCGTGGTGATGTCATCAACCAGCAGCAGCAGCAGCAGCAGCGCATCTCACACTGATGACATCATGTGTTATTGTTTTAACGGCTGCTGCACTTTTAACTGATGTGGTAGAGTTGGTGAAAGCCCAAGTTTTGGTAATTTTCTTGTAAGGGAAGGATTAAGTTTTGCACGAGGACGTTCACACACCGATGCCAAGCTAATGCTCCAATTAGCTCAAAAGATTTTAGCCAACAGAAACATAAATATTCATCTGATTCCCGATGATCTTCAAAGCTTTGCATGTTGGTCCAAAATACTGAAATAAATACCGCTCATGCTCCACTATTGGGAGCATTAGATTTGGGAATGAAATGTTCAGCTTTACCAAATGACCCCTTTAAAGAAGGTTTAGAACTTAAAAAGAAACGCTCAACATAAAAACATTTTGGAATTCCTGCATGCTAGTTTCAGCCAGTAATGGCCTGAGGTTTCCCTGCAGAGTGAGCTTCAGATCCTTTGTGAGAGGCCTGTTATTGCAGCGTCTCAAATGGTTTTAACCCTTTAATTACACGAGCACGCCGTGGCTTAAGGAAACCATAAAAAGGTTTCACTTCCAATCCCGTATTGATTTCTCTTTCAGCTCTGGAGGATCTGGATGATAAGAGTGTTTTCATTTTGCCAGCTACACGCTGACTCTAACATTGTTCCATATTTATAATTCATTTTCTATGAATCGCTCTTCACTTCTTTCAAATGTTGCGCAGCTCATTTTGTAACGAAATCCCTCAAACAAACAAAAGCGACCCGGTAGAGACGCCGCCACAGACTTGGCCTCATCGCATCTTGGAATGAATTCTGGCACTTTGCTGATGTGTTTGTATTGTTCTTTGGCTTTGAGGGGAACTAAACGTTTAACCGCTAACCAACAACACTGATTATTATTTGATTAAGGGACTACGGGATAAGACTGCAGGAGGCAATTGAAATTAAAGAGCATAATAGAGCAGAACTAAATACCAAAACACTGGGCAGCCCTGATCCTCCCTCAGCACAACAATGTGGAGTGTGAGGAGGAGTGTGGAGTGTTTGTTCCCATGTGTGGGTGTGTATGTACACATTACCACCCATATATGTGTGTGTTGCTGTACTTGTATACATGTGAGAATTAAACATCTGCCCAAGAATAGATCATGAAAAACCTTCTGAAGTGAGGATGTTTTACCCTTTATAACCTTCTTAAAAGGATTAACAACTGATTTAGCATTGCTGTCCCATAACACTGTGGGACTCAAGATTGGCGATTGACCTAATGAGGCCTGGTTGCTGAGACCGAGCTGCCACTCAAAGCAGCCACGCCCATAATTATGCATAACTTAAAGCTTGAATATGATTTAAAGGAGTGAGTACAGTTGTTGTGAACATTGAAATTAGCGATAGCCGTTTTTTGTTCCAGGTTGTAAATCTGTTGTGTTTTAATGTGGGGGTCTATGGGGATTGAGTAACTGCAGTTTTAGGCATTTCTGTGTCAGCTTGATTTTTCAGCCCCTGCGGTTTGGAGGACATTTTCTCCAGGTCTTGTTTAACAGTTTAAATTGAGGAATGAACATCTTCTGCAGCCTGTTGGTTTAACTTGCGCACCCTGAACTGCATATTAAATACCAAGAGCTGATATCAGCCAAATACAACGTGAGAGATCTGATCCTGTCAGCCAAAGTCAGCATTGTTTTCGTAAACGCAGATTGAAATCCTGACTCAGACGTCTGGCCCACATATTGGTAACAATCTGGACAGTCTAGCTTTTTTTCTGAACAGGGTGGCAGCTGTACCAGATAGTGATCCCCTCTTGCGTAACAGTCTGTATTATAGATTGGACAAATGATAATAGAATTTGTGTATTTGCTCCAACTGGCCTCAATCTGTTGGACTTTGCTGCTTCCACGGTAATAAACGTGTGTCGATGACTGGAAAGATGTCTTTAAAGGAGTATATATTTATTTCTCTGCATGTTTTTAGATTGATTTCTCATCCTCTGCATAAGCAATGGCAGGAGAACGTGGAGCGAGTGCCGTTGCATCTGTCTATACGACGACCCAGCATCTCATCTAATGGGATAGGTTGCATTGTCCTGTAATACTGATGCTGTCAGTGTGGTATTCATTACAGCCATTTGGTGGATGGATCCATGTTCTCTGTGCAACAGGGGCCTTTCAGAAAGGGACCTTTGAGACAGTCTGACGGCTACTATTGTCAGACACCAACCAGCTCATTTCAAATCCAGCCAAACACATGATGCTTACAGGGAGACTCCACAGCTTTCACACATAGAAGTCAGTTTACTCATCATGGGGAGGACTGCACAGCTTCAGAAATGTCTTCTGTGTCTCTAGAAGAGCTTTATCACGTACTGACGTGTGCCATATAGGCCTCTAGATGGTTAAACAGTTAATAGTTCCCTTTGTGTTTTAACTGCAGAGGTCTGAATCACATATTAAAACCGTTTGACCATAAACGCATCATGACGTCCTGTTTCCTTACTGTCTCAATACCTTGATGGACAGTAATGTAGATTGAAAAAAGTGGAAAATGATGAGGTTGCAGTAACGAAAGGTACACGTGCAGTCGTGTGAAGTGCACATGCAGCATTGAACAGTGATAAGGTTGCAGTAAAATACACATGTTGTAATACACAGTGATAAAGTTGCAGTAACCTGAAGTGGATGCTCCAATCCAGAGCCTCTTCGTGGTCTTTTAATCCATGGTGTACTGTGTCTGGATCCTGCGTAATGCAGTGTGAAGGCAAACAAAGCACATCAAGTTTCTCACTGTGCTGAGATGTAGCAGGCTGTTGTTGCATCAGTGTTGCCTTCAGGGTGTTAGTGCTGCAGGCAGACGAGGGAGCGCTGTGAATTGAACACCAAAAGATATATATATATATATTATTTTTAAAGTTTTTGCTTTGTGCATCATTGTTCTGTCTTGTTTGTTTATTCCCAAACTGCCACAGTCTTTCTGTCTTTAACCCTTCTTTCCATTTAGCTCTCGTCCCCTCCTTCCCGTCTCATTCTCTGTCCTTTTCCTCCGGTTTTGTCCCCGATGGGACGCTAGCACGGCAGGCTGACACTGATGACGGACGCGTCTCCTCTGGGAGCAGCAGAGGGAGAGGAAAGTGCAAAAACCTCAAAGTGCTGGAGGGATGAAGTCAAGAAGGTGGCACATGAAAGGGGGACGGGAGGGAGGTGTAAGAGCGGGTGGAGGGAGAGAAGAACAAAGACGGATGAGGAAATGGAGGGAGGTAGGAGGAAAAAAGAAGAGCACAGAGATTTGCAATAATATCCAAAATTTCTGCCACCCCATGTGGTGCCCCTCACCCCGCTGAAGTCTTTCCCCAGTGCCCCCCCCCCCCCCACCATCACCACGACCACATTATCTGTCCCAAACCAGAGTTATATAACCAGAATGGGTTTCTGAGCCAGAAACTTCCTTATGTAACCCCACTCTCTCATACCACAGTCTGACAACAGCTCCGTTTTTTACTTCTGGTAATAATTGAAGGCTTTTATTCCAATTTCCTGCAGAAAAAAAGCTCCAAATTTCTGTAAAATCACCAAAGAAAAGTATTATATTTACTTATGTAACTGTTTTTGTCAGACCACACCAGAACAGCTGGGTTTAGCTGAAGCTGCATATGTTGCTCATTAGCAGCACCAAATGGCAAAAAGAGGTATTTGATTGAATTTTGAGGACTTCATTACCTGCATTTCAAGCAGCAGGATGGTAGTAATGCTGCGTTCATGCTGCATCATACATTATTTCTCAAAACATTACAACTTTGCACTTTAAACTGCATTTTTCCCCCCTTGCAATGCAAAAATATGAGGCAAAACCACCATAATTCGTGATTAATGAACACCTTCAAACATGGACAATGTGAAAAAACAGCTAATTGTGGCTATATTTCCATGTATCTTGTGTGACTACAGGTTGTTTTCCAGTTATTTCCACATTGTTGTTGACAGCGTCATGAGATGTTGGCTTGGATTGATGAAGTACTTGCTGACAGTCATTTGGCAGAGTTTTGTGTTTTGTTCTTAAAGGTGCAGGATTTAGTGGCATCTAGTGGTGAGGTTGCAGATTGCAGTCAGCTGAACACCCTGAACATTAAAGGCTCTCTGGAGCCAGTGTTTGGCTCACTGTAGAAACATGGTGGACTCGGCTGAGGGGGCAAGTCTTTCCTGTGTTGCTGTTGTTGTTGCCTCAGTGTTTGGGGTCACAGAGTCTTCAGCGTTTGGCCGCGGGTAGCTGAACAAATGGACCGGTCTGGGAACGCGGTGGATTACGGTCTGCACACACACATTTTACACACGCTGCTATCAGTCAGATGCACACAGCTGTTCATTCCTTACATGGAGAGTCAGCTCTGATATCAAACACAGATTGTGTTTGTTACAAATATATTGAAGTGTTTATGAATAATCGCTGGAGAGACAGACCCAGATGCTTCCCGTGGAAAAGCCCGGAGAAGCAGCTGTGAAAGTTAATCTAATGGACCATGTATTTGTCAAACCAACCACCAAACATACTGTCTCAAAACAACTTTTTATGGCTTGTCCAAGTACGGACGGTGAGACGGACTGTGCAGCAGAGCTGGGCCCAACAACGTTTGCCCAAATACACACAAACAAATACACTATATTTATATTTCTGTCAACTTTTCAGAGGGTTTAAGACATGTTTTGTAAAGGGTTGTAAATGAGGAATTAGAGACCTGAAACATACAGTTTTAATGAGCTAAAGATGCTCGATAATGCACATTAGATCACATCATTTCATGTAATTTCATAATGTTAAAATGCTCCATGTTGCCTTGTGAGATAAAGGATTTGTCTGGGCCAGACCGCGGTGAGCAGAGGAACACTAATATGTTTTAATGCCACATTTTCTTATCAAACTCCCACCAGTAATCTGGCTCTGCGGGGGGTGGATTAGCAGATTAACAGCCTCCATCAGCGCACATGCACGCGCACACGTAGAAATACACATGCATGTGCGCATGTAGTAATGCAAACTCGCTCAGATGCAGGCATTAATACAAGCTTAAGACAGCAGGTGACAGTAGTCGTCTCCCGTCTCGCTGTCAGAATAAGCAGATAAAGAGAAAGACGTTGGGACACTGTGTTGCTCTTGGGCGACTGACCACAGTCGGCTCAGGGTGAAGGACTGACATCAAGTCACTTCAGAAGCCAGCAGAATAGATTAAATATATTAGCAAAAATGCTAAATGTGTTAACTTTCTAACAGCTAATGTAAGACTGTCGTTTACTGTCCGCATGTTGCTGTGCTAACGTTAGCACATTACGCTATCATCACATGATACCAGGACCAGGACAGTCCATCAGAAGCGCTCGATTAAAACAGATTGAAACGTCTCCTCTCAGCTCTGCACTGATCTGACGTGACCTTCTTCACATTAATACATGCAACAAACAGAAAAGTCATATTTCCGTTGTGTTTTCTGCATAGTTTCACAATTTGAGGTTCTTCTGACCCTCTTTTAATTACGTAATCTCGTTGCGCCCTCTTCTTCTGCAGTAGTATAATGGTTTCCCGACTGTGGAATTGGTGCCACCTACTGTTTACCTTGATGATTTTCTTGAAATTTAGTACAAATTTACCATACATTTGGATGGAAACCCAGCCCATGACGCTCTGCCTTTGAGCGCATCCAAAGGAGCCAGTTGAGGTGTTTGGGGCATCTGATCAGGATGCATCCTGGCTGCCCTCCTTTGGGGGGTTTTCCAGGCACGTACCGCTGATAGGACACCGTGGGGTTTACACAGAGCAAGCTGGAGAGATTATGTATCTTATCTGGTTTGGGAACACCTCAGTATCTCCCAGGAGGAGCTGGAAAATGTTGCTGGATAGATAATTGACAGATTTGGTTGGACGACACTTCGTACAGCCTTGCTCTGGTAGAGCACACCCTGAGCCTCACACCCCGGCCGAGTGTTCAGCTTCGTGCTGTTGAAAGCTGTGGCGAGGTTGGCAGTTTAAAGCTAAACCTGACGAGCTCAGACTGAAATAACCACCGTATACACAACAAACATTTTCAGTCTGGGCTGTAACGTTCGTCTAACGTCAGCCTCAGACCAAACATTCATTTTTCTGAGCACCTCAGAGCAGGAAATTATTGTCTCCATTTTTCATCTGGTCTTGTTTTCTGGCTTATCGACTGTTGCAGCATTACAAGGCTGTTGGGATGTCTGCAGTGTTTTCCTGTCACAAGTCCTGGAGTTTGATTGGTAAAGTTTGCTGTTGCAGACACTGCACTGAGTCAATATGGCGGCATCAGAGTTGTAAATCACAGATAAATGCGTCTGTCTCATGCCGTGTTCGGAGTCTCTTTGTCATGCTTTGACAGTCTTTTCTTCTCGATATCCATCTTTCATGTTTTTCTTGCTTTCTCTTGAGCCTCATGCGAGCGCGACTAATATCACCAGGGGACGTCGCAGAGCTTGTTCTACTTCAGGGAATCGTTGATGATTTCTGCAGCTGCTGTGCCTTTAGTTTGCAAAAATCGGTGAAGACAAAGATCCCATGAGGATACAGCTCTTGTGAGAATTCAACTCCCTGCAATTTCTTCAGGTGCTCTTGTTTTTCTTCTTCTTCTCCCACATGTGGGATTTTCTCCCTTGTTCCTACAAGTGTAATTCAAAACGAGTCTAGATGTTGAGTTGTGCTGCAGCTGAAGTTTATTTCCATGGCCATTTTTCGACCATTAGACCAAAATTCAATCCACATATGATGAAGCAGACCATGAGTTCTTCATATTTTTGCATTAAATTTTTGCTGAAATGAGCATTTGACCATCAGCTCTAATGTAGAGGGAGGTTTTGAATGCATTTTTGGACTTTTTCTGTGTTAGAAAGTGATGGATTATAACCTCTAGAGATCATTTGTTTAAGCATGAGGTTTCCTTATACCAATATAGAGATGGCTGACAGTGTGAGTAAGGTGTTGGGCCATCCAGACCAGCTTCAAGGCTTCTTGGTCTCCATTCTTCAAGTCCCTGAAGGGAGGGATGAACTCCATCTTTCCAGAAGATATTTGGTGTTTTAATGGCGGTGGCTCTTGGGTGTTACTGGGTTGACATATGGCCACTGTGACGTCAAATGGTCTTGGCAGGCAGTGAAGCACATTCTCAGTGGGCTGAAGGTCCAGCCTGGTGGCCTCAGGATCGTATCTCTGCATTTTGGGGGTGATGTGGTTGTGACCTCGACCTGTGACCTCCAGCCTGCACTGGGGCGGTTTGTTGGGATGAGACTCAGCACCTTCAAGTCTGAGAAAATAGTGGATTGCTCCCATTGGATTGGGCAAAGATCGAGCATGTGATCAGCAGCTGGACTGGTGCACTACTGGACTGTCATGGAGAACAGGGAGCTGAGCCAAAAAGCAAAGGTCCCCATGTACTGGCCAACCTACAATGAAACTTTCACTTACGGTTATGAGCCTTGAGTAATGACTGAAGCTCATTTTGGCTGCTGCAAGTGGGCTTTTCCTTGGCGGTCTGGGCGAGCTCTCAGAGTGGAACAGCTGCTTTTTTGGAGTCATTAACGGTGGTTCTGGTGTCTGATTCTGATCCTCCTGGACGGCCTTCTGTGGACCCTTCGTGCCTTGTATTGAAACATCTGCATCTGTTATGCCTGTGTGTCCTCTGTGTCTCGTCTTTCATGGACATACCTGGTAGAAATCCCTCAGGTGTCCTCTCCTCCTCCTCTGTCATCCCTCAGTCCTTCTCTTGTTGCGTCTGGTTTTTGTGGTCGATACTATCTTCAGCGTTTGGCCTGGGGTCGCGGGACAAATGGACAAGCCTGGGAATCTTGAGGATTAAGTCGTACACACACACACACACACACACACGCACACACACACACACACACACACACACACACACACACACACACAGTCTCATCCTCACCCACATGAACTGCAGTCACTCGAATGCGTGCAGCTGTTTGTTATTCACGTCTTCTTTGTTATCAGACTCACGTCAGGTTCATTAAGGTAATAATTTAGAATAAAACCTTTGCAGACAAGTAACACAATCAGAAAGTAGATTTACACCTGCAGGATGGAGGATGAAAGTTACACACACACACGCACATAAAGGCGGGATTAAGGGCTGAGAATGGGTTTAAGGTTGTGGTTGGCAAATGAATAACTCTCTATAGACATTTTTTGAGCGTGTGTGCGTGTGTGTGTGTGTGTGTGTGTGTGTGTGTGTGTGTGTGTGTGCCCGTGCCCCTGCGGTGGATCACAGTGTAATCTCAGTTATTCCCGTATTGCTCTCTGGAGGTATGAACACACACATACACACACACATTTTTTGTGTATCTGTGTGTCGTCTGTGTCGCTGTCCTGTCAGAGTCCTCACTCAGCGGGAAACATTAAAGAGCAGTTAATTACCCATAATCCACTCTGGGCCAGATGTCTGCTCTGTCGGGGTGGTCAGAGTGTGTGTGTGTGTGTGTGTGTGTGTGTGTGTGTGCCACCATCTTCTGTTTCCACATATTTTCACTCACACTTGTTTTTCTTATTATTTTTGTTTCATCCTTTGTGGAGAGTTTTGTCCTCCATCAGTGTTGCTCCACCTCTCCTCTTTTCATCTTCGCCTCTCTCTGTTTCTGTTTCTCTGCCCATAAATCTGTTCATCCCTCCCTCCCTCCCTCCCTCCTTCTCTCCCTCCCTCCCTCCCTCCCTCTGACTCTCTCGTTTCGGTTCATACTCACTTGGACCCAGAGGGACTCAGACTTGACTTGTTGCAGCCTTCACGACACAAAGTTCTCAGTCCAGACCTTCTTTCTGAGCGACTTCAAGGTACTGCGCTGTAATAATCTCTGTGTGTGTGTGTGTGTGTGTGTGTGTGTGTGTGTGTGTGTGTGTGTGTGTGTGCGTGTGAGTTCAGGCATTCGACATGTTTCACTCTGATTCTTGCTTGTGGCTCTGATGTGATCTGAGGCTGTTGCAGACTTTGAGCTGTGATGACTGGTGGCTTGCTGATGACTGAGCTTTTATATCTTTATGGTTATTTTACAACTTTGAGTTTTAACTGGCTCAGCTGAGCTTCACTTGACTTGGCTGCAGAGGAAAATGTGCTGTTGTATGTTGAAGTGATGAACTCATGTTGCTGGTTTTTGGACCGGACAACCAAACAAACCAAAGAGTTGATGGAGAATAATCGTTCTGTTGTGTTTTTAAAGCAGATTTGTTGCAGAATGAATTCATTTTATTCATTGTTTGCTTTTCCCTGATGAACAGCTCAGCTTAATGTAATCATAGAAATGTTTATTTTCTCGATCTTGATTGTTCTCAAGCTTTTGATTGTATTACATGATCTTCATCAGCGACTGGAGCATCCCTGGTTGTCGTGTAGAGTCCAGGTGTCTGTTTTTGTGATCACTTTACAGACTTCTTGTGCACGTTGGCTTTTGGACTGTGTAGCCTGAGAGAGAATAAACCAAACAGTAACAGTGACAGTGATTATTTCGTCATTTTGAAATACAAATTTTAAAGTAAGTGAGCATAAGGAGATTACTTTTTTCTTGTCTTTGTGGTGAATAATACCTCAGCTCGCAGTTCAGATAATTGTAGAAATGTTGACCTTGGAAACGACACTTAAATCATTTTTCCTTCATGTCGACTGTTGGTGGTTAATTACAATCTCATCACCATTCACTGCTTCATTAGCCTGCTTACATATTTAACTTCAGCATCATGCAGCCTGAAAATCGTCGTGTTTAAACACAACAACAGGCAGGTTTTCGTGTAGGAACACCCTTTATTTTCAGCCGAAATGCTAAATGCACACCATCGTTTAAAGTTCTGCAGTGTCGTCACAGTGGATTTGCTTTTGGAAAGCAAAGTAAATCCACACAAATGTTTTGCATTTGGTGAACTTAAGAGAAAAAGGAGGAGGGTTTAGGAGATTATTGCCTTTGTTGCACCATCTGCATGTTAGCGGTTAGCTTGCAAGCGACAGTTCGCCGACTGACTCTGCCGCTGGTCACTACGTCACCCGGCCTCTGGCAGGACGCTCAGGAAATCTGCCGTCCCACATAAAATGAGGCTGTAATCAGTAAATTAGTCCACCCCCTTTGACTAATTCACTAAAGGTTCATTGAAAATTCAGGACAGAATTCAAATCCGGGGAAAGCTGGATTAAGTTTGGCTGAACCAGTTCTGTCTCCGCTGGCCACTAAGAAGCAGAAATGCAGTTCATGGCTGCCTCGCCGGGTTTCTTTGAGGATGATGTCGTCAAAATTCAGACAGTCACCCCTCGCTGACAGCATGTGATGTACAGCAGGAAGAAAAATCAAAGGTTTCACATATTTTCTAAACTCAGCGAGGGGTCTGCTATCAAAAAAAAACCTTCCCGTCTCGTCCTTGAATAACCTCAAGACATCAGATTTTCAACCTTGCAGCGCCTGACGACAGATTTCCTCTGGTGAAAATGAGGTTTGGGTGTACAGCAAGTGAATTAGAGACATAAACGATGTTTGATTTACTTGGAAGAATCACCCAGGACTTCTAAACCAGATATACATGCAAGTTCCATGGAAAAGTACAGCATGTCAAGCAAGATTTTCCAGCCTAACACTACGTCTGTGTGGCTGAAACCAAAAAAACAAAACAAAAGATGAATCCTTTCTCTCATTTGTTTGAACTGGACCAACAGGTAAATCATTTTTGGTGTCATTTTTCTTTCCTAGCAGCGGCTCTTTGAAGGAGGAATACCTATCAAACAGACCACGACAGAGGTAAACAAAGCTTGAATGCTGTTGTCATAGTGGAAGAAAAGGAGGTAAATCTTTTGTTTGTCTGGTTTTGATCCCTGGTTTCTCTCAAAGCAGCCACCCGCTTATTGTCAGATGGTTCGGCTTGGCATCATTGTCTGCATGCTAGTTCAAAGTCCAGCAGCTTTCATGGGAACGAGATAAGAGGACAGTAAATATTATGGATGCTTGGGTGAGATTTATGCAGCGAAAGAGACAGAAAGAGTCCTTATCAGTCTGAAGTGAGGCTGAAGGGGAAGCTGGATCCTCTGGTCATTCTGGTGTGAATGTCTGGGATAGGCACAGAAAGAGATGAGTTACAAGGGGGCACAGACACAAAGTGGGAGGCTGAAATAGCAGAAAGGAGTGGTTCAAAGAGAGGAGACCAGAGCGTGTGATAAAATGAGTTGTCAGCATAAGACAGAGCCCTAAAACAGTGAGAAAGAGAGCAAACGTCCCCGTTATTCACCGTGATAGCTGACAAGACGCAGCCGCTTCTGTGAAATTGATGCCGCCGACTTTAACGAGATGTTCTGAAAAACGGCTGGCAAAACGGCAAATCAGCAAGAAAGGGAACAGCTCGCTCTCTCAGCGGCGCTGCTCCGGTCCCCCCTCCGGGCCTCGCCGCCGTTATGTAAGCGGCGGGATCGAATGCAGGCGAAAGCTAAGAGCGATATTCGTGGGAGGCCCAGGGATGAACCTGGATTAGTGATGGTTTAGGGTTATTTGTAATAGGGAATCCCAGCAGATTTCACTGTGCAAATATGTTTCTCATATGCCAAGGAACACTAACTGCAAAAGGAGAAAACCAATTGGAAGATTCAGTCTCTTGGGGTAGCAGCAAGCCACCTGCTCAAGTGTCGTTGAGCAAGGCACAGGATCACTTCCAGCTCCAGTAATGCTGCTCCTCCATGTTAACTACCTCTGAGGTTAAACAGGTGTTTTTTTTGAAGCAGTTTCCTCCAGAATCCTGCATTTTCACGTGCTCATATCGTAGTTTTTTAGCCATGCTAGCATGCTTTTATGCACTTCACTCCGATAACTGCTGCATTTGGTCCAGATGTTCATGGTCCCCTGAGGGTGGATCTTAATGGAGTTGGTGATCAGCTGCTTTTTCCTCTAGTTTTCTACATTTGTAGTTGAGTAAAATGTCTTTACAGCAATTGGATGAATTGTTATAAAGTTGGAAATTGTTCTTATTTTGATGATGAGCCCTTCATTTTTTATTTTTCTCTGTTATCAGTTAAAAATTTCAATTTTTCACTCCCATCAGCCTCAGATGTGCTTTGAGTCAAGTGCTAACTGGCAAATGTTAGCATGCTAACAAGCTAAACTAAGATGGTGAACATGCCAAACATACCTGCTAGAAGGAAGCATGTTAGCACTGGCATTGTGAGCCTGTTAGCACGCTGTTAGCATTTAGACTTCAGCATCAATCGTGGTTCAAGAACTGTAACATGACGCTGATGTGAATCTGATGAGGGCTAATAGGCTGAAATTAGCATTTTTAAAAT
Organism: Chaetodon auriga; assembly: GCF_051107435.1. Classification (NCBI taxonomy): domain Eukaryota; kingdom Metazoa; phylum Chordata; class Actinopteri; order Chaetodontiformes; family Chaetodontidae; genus Chaetodon; species Chaetodon auriga. Next base: position 3,543,747 of record NC_135097.1, read on the forward strand.
ATGAAACTGTCATTGTAAGACGAAGATTTTTGGGTTTGGACCATCTCTTAAACAGAGCGAGCCATTTGAATGCATCACTTTGGACTTTAGTGGAATTGTGCTTCCATTTTTCCCCATTTTCAGACATTTTAATAGACTAAATGATTAATTGATTATGCCTTGATGAGGGTTTAGAAGCCTGAAGAAACGTCTCCAGAGTCGGTCGTTAACTGTGTTGCCTTCCCTGTAAAGAGCAGCAGTAGAAACACAGAACCATCATCTGTCCTGTAAGACGCATCCAACTCACCCGTTTGTGTTTCATTAAGAAAGAAAAAAAAGCCATAATGATTCTAATAAAGAGAAGAATAATCTACTGAAATGCGTCTTTGGGGAGAGGAGATGAGCTGTGAAGTCATTTCTCTGTGCTGAAGTTTCCCAGTAAACATCACAATGAAGAGTCCAACCTCGTTTCTCTGGAAGAAAACAGACGGAAGTCGCTCTGCTGGAATCTCGTCTGCGTTTCCTAATTTCTGATCCTATCAGGGAAATGAATGTCAACAGATGCGGCGTGCATGAGATGGACATTTCAGAGACGCGGTTTCATTTAGATTCCTCTTCGTCTTGATGGCGTCGGTGCGGAAAGTAAAAGCTGCTGAACTCATGCAGGAATGTGACTTTGCACTGTCGCAGAACAAGATTGTGAAAGACTTAGGATGGAAAATACTTCACGAGTGTCTACGTACAGATAAAAAGTTCTCCAGTTTCGTACAGACTCACTCAGGGTGAGTGAACGCTGAAGGCGCCGGATTCAGAATATTTTCCATGTCAGTTATTTATGATAAGATAACACTCAGTTGGCCTTATCCCCTCTTAAACAACTGGAATAAACAACGTGGCTTCATGGTCCAGTCCAGGAGATAAGAGATGTTCTTATGTCTAAATGAAGAGTATTTTTACACACTTTGCAGTTACTGTACACAAGGCAGTATTTGAAAAAATGTGTCGATTGTTGTCCTCAGAAAAGGGACGGACTAAAACAGCCCGTTACTTCAAAAGCAGACCATAATTTGCTAAGTTTTCATGCAGGCATTACATATGGTGGCGTGGGTGTGATAGCTTTTTTTAGGCTGATGTTATTTTAGAGCGCAGCTCTGCAGTACATTCAGCGCCTTTGCCTATCAGCTGTTAATCAGGATGTGTGATGCAGTAGTGAAGAAGAGGAGGAGGAGGAGGAGGAGGAGGAGGGGAGGTGACGAGACAGAGCAGAGCTGTCGGAGGAGGAAGGACGGAGCAGATTTATGATGGCAGCAGGTTCACTCCCGTTGTAACGGACCAATGTGAAGACAGGAGAGAGTACTGATACACTTAATATTATAATGTAACCAACAACGAGCTGATCAATTTACAAACAAGGGATGTTTCCTCGAATGCGCCTGCACTGAAGGAGACAGTAACAGACACTGAAACGCTAAATTAATAAGACAAAAACCCTCTTTTCGGACACTGCGATGGTTGCACTTACAGGAAGAGACGCAGCGCTACGAGAGGAAAACGTAATACTGCATGATGAGGAGGGGTACGATGGACTGAGAGGAAGATGGAGGTGAAGAGTTTTGGGATGCGAGAGGAGAGGAGTGAGGACAGAAATGGCCTCCAGTGCTCTTTACTGTCTGCTCCTGCCAAATGGACACAGCTGACAGGATGTGAGTGTGCAGCTCGTCCTCGCCAGAAAAACCCCAGTACACGGCGTCACATGGATTTACTGCAGGCTTTGACTTCCTGTGGCCGTAGTACTACAAAGGAGGACGTCTATATTGCGTATATTACTTACACACAGTCAGCTGAAGTATTAGCATATTCATTTTAACCCAAACCTGATCCTTCCCTCAACCTAACCGAGTGAATTTGGTGCCTAAACACAAGCAAACTGTGAGCACACTCACGCTCACGCTCATATTCTGTATGTCGTTCTGGTAATTGACCTTTTTAGTTGATTGGTCAGTTAAATTAACACCACAAATCACTTCCTGTCTTATATTTGCTGCCTGCTAAGTGGGACATAAAGCTGCTCAGATGCAGCATCTCCACTTTATCCTTGCTGACATTTTTGCTGCTAAGCTAAGCTAAGCTAAGCTAAGCTAAGCTCGCAGCGTTTGGTAGTAGTACTAGTAGTAGTAGTAGTTTAGTACTTTTGAATAGCATTTGTAATTGCCTGTCCCTAAATTGATCGAATAGTCGATAGATCAGCTGATAGTGAAAATGATCCCTCCGTGTGCTACAGGTGCGTGTCGCAGTGACAGAGTTAGCCTAGCATTAGCATTAGCCCTGTTAGCTAAATGTCAACCGGCACATGTGACAGACAACAAGACGTTCAAGATCGTCGTCTTTGACTTCGGGAAACACTGATTGACATTTTACACCATTTTCTGACATTCAGACCAAAAAAGCTGATCGATTGATTAAGATCAGAACTGATTAATCGACGCTGAAAGTGATCGTGAAAAGTGGGAGGTTTGTGTGTCGTTCTCTGACGATCATGGATTCTGTACATGAACCCTCCGCTCCTCCTCTCCTCCTCCTCTCCTCCTCTCCTCCCCTCCTCATTCTGTATTCTCCCCATTCCTCTCTCACCCTCTCAATCTCATTCCCTGTCCTGCTCACTTCACTTTCGATTTCTCTCCCTCCGTCTGAACCCACCCAGTCTCACCATCTTCATTTATTCATTCCTCTGACTCTCCGTATACACTTCTCTTTTTTCCTCCGTCTCTTTCCACCTCCGTCAGACCCTGCAGTCTTTCTCCATCACGCCTGTTTCTCTCTCTCTCTGCAGTTGAACTATATGGCCAAAAGTATGTGGACACCATTGCGTCCATTACGTACGTATGTCCTGCTATAAGAGCCTCTGCTGGAGAGACTCTCCACCAGATTTTAGCTGCAGGGATTTGCTCATTTTCACTCACATGAGCACGAACGTCTCTTTACGGACGTGACTTTGTGCGTGGGGGGGTTAAAGTTTAATTCCCCTGGTCATTGAGGCTGACTGATTCATGAATATTCATGAGGAAAACAGCCTGACAAGCCTGGATAAGAAGCCAATGTGAACCATTAATGAGTATTTAACTCATTTCAGTATTACACAGTCAGAGGTTTGAATTATTTGATTGGTTTTCTTCATTTTTTGACTTTTTCTTCAGTGTTGTTTGAAGATGTAAACCCAGCACTCAGCCGATGAACTTCACTCATAATTCACTCAGTCATCGTCTCATCTGGGGGCTCAAATAGTGTGTGGACGGCGATGTCCAAATACTTTTGGCCATATGGCGCATTTCCTCTGTGCTCTCGTCACACAGCTGATAGGAAGTCAATCTCTCTCTGTGCCGACCCCTCCCCTCTTTTCCCATTTCTCGCTCGAGCTCTTTCACTCCATCCCGCATCTCTCTCTCTCTCTCTCTCTCTCTGTCTCTCTCTCTCTCTCTCTCTCTTTCTTTCTGTTTCTCGTTCTAACTCGATCGCCCTCTCTCGGTCTCCGGCTCCTGATTGGCCGCTTCCTGCCTGGCTCTTTATGAATTGAACAGCAGCGGCTGGATGCGACTGGCTGGAAGCTAATCAACACAACGAATGCTCTCTCTCCCTCTCTCTCTCTCGCACACACACACACACACACACACACACACACACACACACACACGCTCATCGTCTACAGCCAAACCTTTCATTGCTACGTGTAGAGGTGCTCACACACACTTTCTACCTCTCTCTCACTCTCACACACATGCATGCTCGCCCACTCATGTTCACACACACACACACGCACACACCGGCTCGCAGCCTGCTTTGTCAACAGCTCACGTAGCGCGGTGCACTCAGGCGAGCTCTCACACACACACACACAGCGTAGGACACACACTCTCTCTTTCTCGTCTTCTGTCACTCTCTCGCTCACCCTCAGTCGCAATCACACGCCGAGCTTCACACACACACACACACACACGCACACACGCAGGCATGCAGTCACACACACCGGGATGCAGACGGCGTCAGTGATGCTGTGACGCTCCGTCCTCTCTCTCTCTCTCTCTCTCTCTCTCTCTCTCTCTCTCTCTCTCTCTCTCTCTCACACACACTTTCTCGGTTGTCCCTCGTCTTGCACACTCGCATGTTTTAACACACGAGGAACACACACACCTCGTCAGCCTGTCTCTCTGTTGGTCACTCAGTCAGTGTGTGTGTGTGTTGGTGGAATGAGGCGGTGATGTTTTGGGACAGGAAGAACAGTATGGGCAATTCCCAGCGGCGGCCCAAAGGAAGACACAGACCCAAATCGGCAACAGGTACTTCATCTTTCTGTATTTTTTCATTTCTGTCCTCTCATCCCTCCGTCCGTCTGTCCGTCTCTGTAGCCCCGGCTCTCCATTCAGTCCAACACGTCTCATGCCGAGGTGTCCCTGCGTCGCTCTTTTCACCCCTCCATCCGTTCGTCTTCCCTCCGTTTCACTGACACACACACGCACATTTCATCTATTGTTGGATCTGTTCTCTCGCCTCGTTCTGCTGTCAGTTCCTGCCTCCCTCCGTCCACAACGTCAGGTGTCTTTGGTCCGTGCGCCTTTTTCGTCCAGTCATTTTACACACATGCGTTTATCTGTCTGTGTTGTACCGATGCCGTCCGTCCAGAATGTCTCACGTGCAGGTGTCTCGCGTCCATGCGTCCACACCTAACTTGGCGACCCTCAGTGTATTTACTTCTATCTAGTTTTGCTTTTGCACTCAGTCCATTGTTCCATTCATCCCCCAATTTCTGCGTCCAACATGTCCCGTATTCAGGTGTCTCACGCCCACGCATCCTTCTATCCACCCCTCCGTCCTCTCTTTCCTCCACCCATCCTGGACGTACATGCACATGCACTGACACCTCTACATCCATTCACCTCCTACATCTAACTATTGTTCTCTCTCGCATTGTTTTCCATTCTGACGTCATTTAACTCTCAATTTCTGCGTCCCTCCGTCCAAAATCTGTTTACAGGTGTCTCACGTCCATACTTCACCCATGCATGTCCACTATCTATCTATCTGTTATCAATGCAGTGTTTCCTTGTCGTCCATTTATCTCCCAGTTCCTCCATCCTATCACGAAATGTCTCATATTCAGGTGTCTTACGTCTGTTTATCCGTCTGTCAACCACCCAGTCCATTGTTCTGTCATTTATCCACCAGTTTCTGCATCCCTCCGTCCAAAATGTCTCACATTAGAGTCCATTCGTCCCTTTCTTCACCCGTCTTTAGACATCCTTTCGTCCATTTATGCTGGCAGGCCTGTTTTTATTCCAAATATTGATCTATCTGTGGCTAGCTAGTGTTGTTTTCCATCCAATGATCCAATGATCGTTTTCTCCCAATTTCTCCCTCCACCCAAAATGTCTCATATTCAGGTTTCTTGCGTCAACGAATCGCTCCGTCCATCCGTCCATCCGTCCATCTCATTGCTTTACACACATGCTGCCAAACCTCCATTAATTCCATATTCATCTCGTATTGTTTTGCCATTAAACCCGTTTTTCTGTCCAGTTTTCCACCCTGCTTGCATCAAGGCCCCTTGTCTCCAGAACATTTCATGTCCGTTCATGCTATTTGTCATCCACCCATCTCTCCCTCCATCCATCTTCTCCACTTGTCATCTTTTCCTTCGTCTGGGTTGCCAGGTTTGAATGAACTAGGTCAATTGGTCTTTTGCCTCTTGGCGTGCGACTGGGCTGAGAGGCTGTGTGTGTGTGTTTCTGTGTGTGTGTGTGTGTGTGTGTGTGTGTGTGTGTGTCCTATACAGTTTTGGTGTAGTGCTGCTGCTGAGCTGAAAGTGCGTCTGTGTGTGCAAACACTGAGGTTTTATGTTTCACACGTTTTGCATGCCGCTGCCACACGCTGCAGTCTCGTGCATGCCCGCGTTTGTGTGTGTTGGAGTGTGTGATCGCTCGGCTGCACTGCCTCGTCCTGCACGGCTGGATGGGATTACTAGTGGGCTCTTTAATTATCTCTTGGGGCGAGCGAGGGAGCGAGCGAGGTAGAGATAATGTGCGGGAGAGAGAGAGAGGAAGAGAAAGGAGAGAGGAGCGGAGATGACAGCCCTTGTAAATCTGCCCCTCTTACTTGCTTCCACGTTGGACGATAAGGGAGGAAGAGGAGGGGAAGAGGAGAGGGTGGACTGAAAGAGGGGACAGCGGGAGGTGAGGAAGAGGATGGAGCAGAAAGAAAGAGGAGGAAGCGGTGGGGAGGAAGGGAGGGAGAGACAGAGAGAGGAAAGGGAGAAAGAAAATCAGCAAAAATGGGAAAAATAGGTGGATGAGCGATTTTTGGAGACCAACGACGGGCGGGCAGGCATGATGAAGGATTGAACGGACAGGGGAGGAAGAGGAGGAGGAGAAGGAGGAGGAGGAGGAGGAGGAGGATGTTGCATTAAAAACACACATGCAAAATGTTTCTGTGATGCTGCAGAGCTACACAGTGCACACAGAGAGTAAACACACCCATATGCTCACTGTCTTTCTCTATCCACACACACTGTGTACATATCCCCTGGAGAACGGTGTGTGTGTGTGTGTGTGTGTGTGTGTGTGTGTGTGTGTGTGCGTGTGTGTGTGTGTGTGTGCGTGTGTGTGCAGTGCAGTATGTATGTAGGCTTTAACACAAACTGACAGCCAACCAGCCTGCACACACCTGCTGTGGTGCAACAATCAGCACAAGACGCTTCCTGATACATTTGACCTTGACTTCAATCAGCGTCTTCGTCGCCTTCAGACGTGATGGCCGCGTCGCTGTCACCTGCCGCTGCGTTATGCTCCGCGCTGTGTCATTCACTGTGATTACCGGTATGATGATGATCTGGTCAGGGACAAGAGGCGAAATTGATGCTGAACGTGTAGAAGGAGGAAGTGCATATTTCAGGGATGAAGGCGGAAACGGCGGCTTCGACCGTTCAGTCACTCAAAACCGCCTTTACTGATGTTTACCTGCGAGGAGCTCTGGCGGCGTTGATGAATAACGATTATTACCTCTGAGAAGCAAAGATGGAAGTGTTATGATGTTGTTATGATGCAGCAAAACCTTGCAGGCACGAGGGTGGGGTGGATGGATCTCCCTCCAATGGTTGCTTCCTGTCAACCTCATGTTCTTCCAGAAGCTTGACCGAACACAAAACTGATGTTTCCAAGGTCAAGAATGAACTTTGGTGTCGAACTTTTAAGCAAACGAAGACAAAAAACCAGATGCGTGACACTGTGTACGCACAAAAACAGGAATATGGATGCATTCCTTAAGAGAATTGTGTTTTTTGTCTTTGACTTCTCAAAATAAAGTCAGAGCATTTTAGCTGCTTACTTTTCTAACGCGGGTCGAGGTCGATGAGCGAAGGCGTTGGCGACCCCTTGTGGGGGTCGGGAACCGGTGCGTTGGACGTGTCAATGAGAAGAACAGCGATGCAGACATCAGCTGTCAGTCAAGCGGCGTGGGCCGGTCTGTGATTGTTTTAATTTCCTCCTTCCTCGCCCTCCTCAGCGTTACTGCGCGCATTAACCGCCTATTTCTTCTTGTTCCGGTTATTTTCCTTTTATGTCTTCTTTGGTTTATTACAAACAAACTGAAAAGGACAAATAGAAGTTTTCCCCTCAGGACAGACCCGCTGAGTCCATTTCTTTTTCCTCTCTTTGCTTTTGTCTGTTTATTCATCTGATGGTTCAGGCCGCCTCCTCTCCACCTCCTGCTATTTTTCTTTTACTTGACTCTCTTACATTTAATGCTGCGGTCCGGCTTTCCCAGTTTGGGCTGATTTGATAGACATGTGGTGTCGGCAGTCTGTTGTTTTGTTTTATCGCAGAGGGAATCCGACTCTGCATCCACCTCTCATGCGGACCAGGATGGATAAAGAGGTGGAGCGTGGGTGGAGCTGAGGCGGGCTGAAGGAAACCTAGCAGCTAGCTGTCGCTCAAAGTGGCCATGCCAGAACATTTGTTTATTCCAGGCTGTAAACATGTTTATTTCTGCTGTAAAGTTTTAATGTGGGGGTCTATGGGGAGGGACTCGCTTTTGCAGCCAGCCTCAAGTGTCCATTGGAGGAACTGCAGCTCAGTTTTATCGACCAGTTGACCACCTGCACGCCTCTGGGCTGCCTGACGGGACGTAGCGAGCGTCTTGGACGATGCGTCGTCTGATTTTCCCTTTTCCTTCGTCTTTCCATCGCCTTCACTCTTTCACACTCCCTCCATCCGTCCCCTCTCTCCATTTTCACCCTTTTTTTTCTCTCGTGATTGTCTTTTGTTGCCAGGGTGCTGCCGCCTTTGCACAGAGAGGCATCAGCACACGCAGGTTTTCTGTACGATACCTCTGGTTCTGTGCACCTCTGCTGCCGCGACCATCGTCCTGCGGTGTCACCTGATAACACACCTCCTTTGTTCCAGCCTCAAAAACACAAAAAATGTTTTTCTCACTCCTTTTCTTCCACTTTGTCGTTATTTGCTAATTTTCCATTCATGCTAATAGGCATGACTGACCACACACACACACACACACACACACACACACACACACACACACACACACACAGAACATGTTCATTCATGTATTTTCAGATGGATGATGTCATTTTCAGCAAAGCCAGCACCCTGCAGCAAGAGAGAGAGAGGGGGGGAGAGAGGGAGGGGGGGAGCCGGGGTGTGTGTTGAGATAATTGGATGGAGGCGAGGAGGAGGAGGGTTCTAGAGAAGGCGATTGAGAGATCAGAGGCGAGATGTGAGGTGTGAGAAAGAGGAGCGAGAGAGGGGAGACGTCGACGACGAGGGGAGAGAGAGATGCTGGAGGAGAGACAAAGGAAGCAGAGGAGGAGGAGAAGAAGAAGGAAGGGAGGAGGGAGGGGAGTGGGAGGAGACAGGAAACAGCGGCGGGGAGTGTGTGGCGGAGGCTGCTGCTGCCATGGCAACCGTACAGGTGTTAAAGCAGGTCAATTGAATGGCGGTTGGCACCTTGTCAATGACCACGAAGCACGTGTGTGTCTGTGGGTGCTTTCACTGGTTTGTCCATTCATGAAGCGAGTGTGTGTGTGTGTGTGTGTGTGTGTGTGTGTGTGTGTGTGTGTGTGTGTGTGTCCATGTGTGTCCATGTGTGTCCGCATGGTGGGCGTGTCACATGTCATGATACGTGTTTCTCTGCTGACTGCGGTGTGACTCAAGTCAAAACTGTAGTAATACTCCGGTCTTTAAGTACGTGTGTGTAATGAGGTAAATGTACTTAAAAGATTATTATTAGATTATTAGATTAGATTAGATTAGATTATTAGCACTGATGCATGAACATGAGAGCAGGATTTGACTGTTGTAGTTGGTTGAGTTGGAGCTCATTTTGAAATGTTTGCGTCGGACTGCAAGCAAACGCTCCAAAAACACCTGTTTGGATGATTCCACAGGTGAACAGGCTCACTGCTAACAGGTGAGAGCGTCATGATTGGGTATGAAAGGGGTGTCCTGGACAGGCTCAGTCGATCACAGCGAGGATGGAGCGAGGTTCACCGCTTTGTGAACACGTGATTGGATAAAGGAGAACTTAAAAAAACTGCGGCCAGTAAACGCAGCGTCCCTTTTTCCTCTGCAACAGATTTGATTTGCTCATTTGTTTGATGTCAGACGACGGTGAAAAGAATATTAAATGGTCATATTTCGCCGTTTCACTCGATCCTGAAGCTGTTTGTACTCGTCTTGACTTCGGTCCTGTTCATCTACTGTAATGCTGATGTTGCCGTATCGAAGGTTGTTATTAGCTTTTATCCCTTTTTTTTGCTCATCAAAATTAATGGCGTGTTGCAACAAAGGAGGGTGGAGACGATTAAGAGCAGATGCTGCTTCTAAACCTCACGGATGTGTTTATTGTTTCGTGATTTAACGTTGTGTTTGTGTTGGAAAAAGTAAAAATTCAAATGGCTTTCATTCACTGCAGGGTGTTTAAACACAGCTGTAGCAGAAAATTCACGATAATCACATCAGAGCACGACTCAGATGAACCGTCGTGACTCCACTCAAAGGTGAAAACTGTGTTTGAAGGAGGAGGTAAAAGGAGCATCAGGAGGAGGATGCTGCTGTGACTGATGGGGCGCGGTGACGTGTGCGTTGTGACGGTCGCTCAGCTGCTGCTCGACGCTAACAGACGCAGAAACACATGCAGCAGCACGGTGAAGATTGTGTGAGTCTGCTCTGTGATGAATAAATACATATTTTTACTCACTAACTTACTAAAAGCCTAAAAACTGCACTAAAACTCTGTAACATCGAGGTCACAAGTTCGGCGACCTCTGAGGTCGTCTTGTTTTCTCCTCGCGGTCAAACTCTTCTTCGTCTCGACTCTGAAGCAGCGCTGGCCTGTTGGTTAGCCGGAGTCTGTCCGCAGAGGTCTGTGGCCGTTAAAAAGAGCGAAACTGGAGAGGAATCGATGCTGCTGACTCACGGCTGTAAAGCTCAGAGGGGCTCGTGCACACCAACGAGAATTTATACCACTGCAAACATTTATTTCAACGTCCACACGGCACAGCTGTCACATTTTTAATCACATCATTGCAGCCTTCAAATATGGCTGCTTTACAAAACACACACACACACACACACTGATGCACCGTGCTGGTGTGACCACTGGGAGGAGGACACTCGGACTGGTCGCCCTCTGTGCTCCTCTGTCGTCTCAAAGGCCTCGAAAGTGCCTGAGACCAGGTGAGACGGCGTTAACCTGACTCGGGAAGACTCGCCGCACAGCCGCTCTTTTTCTGCTCAGGTGTGCTTTAAATCCAGTTTCACGGGAGCAGCCTTAATGGTGAGCGAGCGGCTTCGGGAGGAGCCTCAGCGGCGGTGCTTTAAGGTGGACGGAGCATTAATCATTTGCTCTCTCTGTGGTGCGATATGCAAACTCAGCATCCTCACAGTCCAGCTCTGCCAACGCCGCCGTGGCTCATAGATATCAGGTATTAATACCGCCCGTCATCGGCTGCGACGCCTTCGTTCTCTGCTCTTCTTTCTGCACTGCACTCTCGCCGCCGTCGACTGTGCAGCTTTCACTGCAGACGTTCCTTCCATCGTGTCCGAACCCGTGAAAACCCCGCAGACCCACAGTGCTGCAGCTGATCGGCCTCAGCGCAGGGAGACCCGGTCCCGCGGCCTCTCGCCGGCTGATCGTCTCATTTAGCCGCAGGTGCGCTCCAGGGTGTGGTCAGCTCACTGCGCTGCGGTCACAGGTGCAGCAGCGGACGTCAGCGCAGCAGGAAACGCTGAATTAACCAACAAACCGAAGCAGAGCGCCGGCTTTCATCAACAGATTGGTGTTGGGCTGAGCGTAAACACACAGGCGTGATTTTCAGCTAATCAGCTGTTTGTGTCACAACGTGAGCTTGTTGGGTTCAGTGATTTCAGTCTGTTTGCTTTCTCCTTCTGCAGCATCCCGAGCTCGCTAACTTTCCTCTCGACCGCTCGTTTCAGCCCGCCGGCCTCGCTCGATGCACAGCCGACGGTGTGCGGGCTGTAGCATGATGTGACCTTTTGTTCTCGCACGAAAACTCAGCTGCGTTTGGCATCTGAGTTCAACAAGTGAAGTGGATCAACTCTAACATATCGACAAACCCGCCCACACACACACACACACACACACACACACACAGGCACATGTGCAGCATGCATGCATATAAACACAACGTGTGAAGGCTGCTGCTCGCTCTTGTCACCTCCACTGTTTACAGGAAGTAACTGTTGAGGAGAGGAAGGAAAGGAGCGGGACAATAGGCGCGATGTAGGAGAGGGAAAAGGCCCGAGGACGCTTGATATGATGGTCAAGATATCGTAGTACACGATTTCAGTACTCTGGCTTTTGAGCAGAGTAACAGTTTGTGGTTCCTAACGAAGGATAATTAACTAAGTGATGTCAGTTTTCTTCTTCCTGTGCATGACGGCTGTGGCAGCAGACGGCGTGTTTCATATATTATACTTCATTATACTTTTTAAAGAGTGTACTCTCAAAGTACACTTTGTGCTGTCTTTGTCCCCCTCGAGAATACTTAAGTGTACTCAAGTAGTCCTTGAGTGTACTGAAGCGTTCGAAGCACACTTGCAGTACAGTTGTATTATATCGGCAGTGTTTTGGAAGTATACTAAAATATACTTCAAGCCTGCTAACAGTGTATTACAATTCAAAGTATTTGTAATTTAGTACACTTTTTAAAAGTAAACTGAAGTACAATTTCTAATGCACTTACAGTTAAAGTTTTTTACAAGTACCACTTGAAGTACTGCAGAATTAGTATATTCATACTTTGATGCATTTAAGTCGATTTTAATGACGCCTGTTTAGAAGTACACTTGTCAAAAGTACTTGTAAAGTGTACTTGTGATGACTGTTTCTGACGTGGGTGTGCTGGATGGAGATGGATTCATTAGCATTTTCTGCCAATCTTCTGGAAGTTCAGTTAAATTTTGCATCACATTTGGATGGAAACCCGCAGCAGCTACTGCAAACCCGACGGACAGGACAGATGAGCTGCACTCGGACGACCTTGCGATCGTTCTCATCACTGGTTGGCTCTGTCGATCACCTGACGGCTCTTTGAAACTCTGCAGATTCCTTTAAGGTGAGGGCTGCAGGGGAGAGGAGGGAAGGAGCAGGGGAAGTGTTGGGAGGAAGAGGAAGGCAGAAAAAAAGAAGGTGGAGGCACAACACCCGCCGCCGTGAGCTTCCTCCCTTTCTCTCGTCTCACACCGTGAGAGAAAACTTCTTTCTTTCTCCTCCTTCTGTATCTTTTCCCCTTTGCCTGCTCGTGTCCACAGCCTGAATGAGTCACTGGGTTTACCTCAGTAGGCAGCTGGCCTCTCCTCCTCCTCCTCCTCCTCCTCCTCCTCTCCTCCTCCTCCTCTTTCCCTCTCCGCTTTTCCCTCCGAGTTTACATGTGTGTGATAGTTTCTGCGCCGGAGAGAGTTCGGGGACACGGACATGGAGGTTTTCTGGGCCAGGTCAGGTAAGAGGCGCCGGGAAGGCTCGGTTTCTGGGTGGAAACGAGGGGTCGGTGTTGGAGCAGGAGCCGAGCGGCACTGAAGTGAAGAGGGCGGCTTCTGCTCGCGATAGGAAAAGCTCAGGAATGTTACACTTGACATCAGTGAGGCGAACGCGTCTGTTTCTGTGACTTTCCTGCAGCACTGTTTGCATTTTCTGTGGCTGCTGCTTCAGTGTTTTCTGGCGTTTTGAGGCACGAAGCGTTCTTTTGAATGGTTTGCGTTTGTTGACGTCTGGCATGAAATTTTCACGGCTGTGGGAGCGGTCTAATACCTGGTGTTTGGCATGAAGCTGAAGAATTTCACAGGTTGTCGATGAAGGAAAGCGTTCGGCGTCGCAGAAAAGCATGAAAATATACAGCAAATAACAAGCGGGAATATTTTAACGACTTGTTTTGAAATGAAGGTTGTATTGGGCAGCTTTAAAAATGTCAGAATAAGAAGTTTTCCGCTTTTATTTCCCCTTCATGGCTGGAAAAATCATCTTATTCCACACATCACATGATCACATGAAGTATTCCAGTTCACCCAAATTTCAGCCTCACATATCTGCTGTCTTGGTTTCACAGCAAACAAAGAACATATGGTCACGCTCAAGTTTTTACCGCATGCATATATATGTGCGTGTGTTCATATGTGTGTGTGTGTGTGTGTGTGTGTGGGGGGGGGGGGGGGGTCACCTCTGAAAGGCTCTTTGTGTGTCGAGGATCTTGAACTTTGCACTTTTTTCGTCTTTCTCCCCTTCAAATCATCTTCACACGTGTCTGTGATGTTGCTGCAACTGAGGTCAACTGAGGTCATCTGGGGGTGTGCACACACACACACACACACACACACACACAAACACAAACTTGAACCAAGTCTTCATCCTAAGATTTAATGATTATGGGGACTTGTGTTTCGTCCCCATGAGGAGGCGAGTTGTCACATGACCGTCTGAACAGATTTATGTCCCCACAACACGAGTAACACAACACACACGTCTACACACACACTTGTTTCCATCACTTCAGAAGAATTTCGAGGAGACTTACCCAAACTAACCCGAACCTTAACCCAAGTCTTCACCTAAAAATGGACTGATTTACGTTACAGGGTTGTGCATTTCGTCCCCGTAAGGATGGCAAGTCCCCACAATGTGACTATCAGAAAAAGTGTATGTCCCCACAGCATGAGGAATACACACCCACACATGCACACACACACACACACACACACACACATTGGTTTGACTTTGTTGCTGAAAGAGCATTTTGACTCTGGCTTGGTCACAGTGTGGTTTTGTGCTCAGCTACAATGGTTTCCAATAGAGCAATTATTATAATATCCAATACACACGCACACAGACACACAGACACACACACACGCACACACACACACACACACAGCTGAGGCTTTGCTTTCTACCATTTTACACTCCAGCATGGAAAAATGAAGCAAGGCATGAACACACAGTCACATGCTAGTAGCACACACACGCATACAGTATTTCACATACTTATACATCATTCTCAGCACCATGATAGTACTCTCTCTCTCTCTCTCTCTCTCTCTCTCTCTCTCTCTCTCTCTCTCTCTCTCTCATTGTCTTCCAGTGTCTCTCACCCTCTCTGCCCAAGTTTAATTTGACAATGAAAAGGGGAAAAAAAATCAAGTCTCATTGAATTTTTATGCAGATGTGTTGCTAAATGCGGCGCCTCGATCGGCGTGTGATGGATAGAGTGACGGGTGCGAGCTGGAGGAGCGAGAAGGACGCGGGGAGGAGGCTAGGAAGGAGAGGAGGCGAAGGGGGAAAGTTTTAAACTTTGAGACGGGAGGACGGGGAGTTACGGGAACAACCAGGAGCTTTTGTTTAAGGTTACAGGAGAAATAACAGAGGCTTTGTTCAGGGATAACAAGGTGGACGGCAGGCAGGTGTGATAAATCCTCTGCTGTGGTGGGAAGTCCTGACAGCAGCAGGCGCGTCCTCTCGTTCGTCCTCACGCCGGCGCGTCGGCCTGATGTTTGCAGCTCCACTCCTGGTGACTCGCCTGTGATGTTTACATACTGGACTGTGTGTGTGTCGGTGAATCTAAATGAAATGAGCGTGTAAATGATGGCTTTGACCCGCGAGTGACTTTCCCTCGAGTGCTTTGGCTCCTTATCAGCTAGCCTGTGCGTGTGTGTGTGCATGTGTGTGTGTGTGTGTGTGTGTGTGTGTGTGTGTGTGTGTGTGTGTGTGTGTGTGTGTGTGTGTGTGTGTGTGTGCATATGTGTGTGTGTTCTGGCCCAATCCAACCACATCTTCTCATTTTGGCTCCCACACTCTGTTTCTGCTCTTGTGTTATTTTTTTGTCATTGATTAACCGGCAGACGTTTGCGTTGACTGTGTGCAGAGCGTGACGCGACATCCAGCTGTGATTTGCTTAGCCTGTAAACAGTTAGCATGGATCCCAAAACAAAAACAAAAACAAAGCACACATAAACAGTTTTAACATGTCTGTTTCTGTTTGTGGACAGATAAAACAAAGCTCTGTCCAATAGGAAACGGTGGAGGTGTTTGTAGCTGTATGTTTTGGAGGAGGCTAGGCTAACTTTTCCCCTTGCTTCCAGTCTTTAAGCTACGCTAGGCTAATCACCTGCTTGCCCTCTTCTGTTACAAGTATTGATATTCAGTCGAAGTAAAATCAGAAAAGAATGAACTTTTTTTGATCAGCATCTGTTGAATTAGATATGAATTGTGGCCTAAATTGACATACAAAACACAGCTGCTTAGATGCTATTAACAAGTCTCGTACAAGCTTATCAGATCACCGCAGACTGATTTGTGTTTATTAGAGCTGTATGTCTGGCGAACAGGAAATAGATGGAGCGCTGTTTCCTGTCAAAGTCTCCTCAGAGACAATGGCTCCTGGAAGTAATCTGACTGAGACAGTACAGTCCTCCAGGCCCAATATGTGTTGGTCTGTGATGTAATGGGAGGCGGCCTGTGCAGCATCAACCCACCAGGAAGTCCAGACACACACATCCAGCAGGGCAGTGTGGGAATCAGCCGAAATGAAAGGCAGCATGAAAAGAAAGCACGCTGTGGATGTGAGCCACAGTGGGAGCTGGTATCGGTCGCCGGGTGCCGCTGGGGCTTGTAGTTTGCTCTCAGATGAGGTTAACTCTATCAAAGCAGCCTGGAACTACAGGAAGTGGTGCCAAAACACATCCGAGGGCCTGGCAGCCGGCGATAAGGCGCCTGTGGGGACTTTAGTCCGCTCTGACAGATGAGGCCGACCGTCAGAGCGGGGCCAGACAGGAAGTGGAGCTCTGGTTCTGGAGCTCCAGCACCAACAAAATGATGATGATGATGATGATGATGATGATGATGATGATGATGATGATTAAGTATGGCTTAAAGCCCTTCTGCACGGTGTTGGAAAGTAACTAAGTGTGTACACATTTGAGGTACTTTTACTTTATTTCCATTACATGCTCCTTTATGCGTCTACTTCACTGCACATTGGAGAGAAATTTTGTACATTTTACTCAACTTCAGTTATTTATTGAAGGTCTTATCGCTCAATAGGTTGATCCTGAAATTCCTCCATCGTTAACGTGACATATTTACTTAATAATATCGACTGGCTCCTCATTCCTCGTTTGAAGATCATCATCGCCTCTTTGCTCTCTGTACTTCATTCCACAATAAAAACTGGACAAGTATGTAGAAGAATGTGCTTTAACTTGATATAAAACCAACAAATTCCACTTCTAACAGAGCCAACACGACTTTTTGCTGCCTTCTCTTGCCACAGCTGGATTTATAGGTGTGAATGAACGAGCGTCCACATCTGTGATCCAGCTGTCTGCTGTGGTTCGACTACAAAAATCAAGCAGAGCATCTCTGACCTGGTGGCAAGTTTACCAAAAGTGCAGCAGGATCACACTTTGTTGAACGGCAGAGGCTGAAATAAAAGCACCGTGTGTCTCTGCTGTGCGACTCATCCCGCCTCCCCGCTGCTGCAGTTTGCGGCATGAAATATTAAAAGCAGCACAAGTGTTGTTCAGCATGAAATGTTAAAGCGACACTGTGTATCGCGGTCGTGTCGCCTTTCAAAGCGCAGACGCGCTGGCGTGCGCGATGGCGGGCTGGTGGCCGTGTGCAGAGATCGTCCTCTGCGGGACTCAGGGTTCATTTCAAACGGCTGCCGTCAGTGGAGTCTGTCCTCCGTGTCTCCCGCCGTCATTCTGTCCTTTTGAACTTTTATTTTGAAACCCTGAAACACGTGTGTGATTCACTTGGATGTTGACAGCTGTCCTGAGCGTGTGTGCGAGCCGTACACCTTGGACCATCTGTGTCCCAGTGTGCACAGCAGCAGAGCATGTGTATTCACCACAGGGTCAGCGTGTGTGTGCGCGTGTGTGTGCGTGTGTGTGCGTGAGGCGAAGCGATAAAGGGAGATTGATGGACTACAGCAGGACGAGTGCGCACTGACCTCCTCTGATGGGGTCAAAGGTCGCAGAGATGGACCTTGGGAGAGGAAAGACAGAGAGAGGCAGAAAGTGAGATGAGCAGGGCGGCGAAGAGGAAGCCATTGACCTTGGAGGACCCGTGACATCACTTCCTGTCTGTTTGCCGCAGTCTTTTCCTCTGGGGCGAGAGGCGGGACACACGCACAGATGCAAACTTCCTGACCTCTGGTAGAAACAGCTGAGTCAGCAGAGGGCTCCGTCCAGCGATATCTGCAGTGTGTGTGTGTGTTATCAATCACTGTGATAAATAATCAGTGACTGTATGTGTGTGTGTGTGTGTGTGTGTGTGTGTGTGTGTGTGTGTGTGTGTGTGTGTGTGAATTTACAGCTGCACACAGTGAGGACACACACAGTCCATCCTAACAGCCTGGAGTTGGTGGAGTCTGTTGAAGTCAAGAGTTCAGATTGATTTCCCTGAAAATCAAAACAAAAAGAAAACCATGGCAACAACAAGCACAAACCAGGCATGTGCGTCACTTTTTAGTGTCCCCTGGAAACACTTTGTGCTTTTGTTTTGTTTGTTTGCATGTTTTCTTAAGGAAAAAACAACTTTTTCTTCTTCTGTCTTTTGTATTAAACTGTACAAACAAGACTTTTTGCAGCGATTCTCAAATTTGGTCCTGCATTGAAAAAGTGTGTAAATTTAATCAGGACTAAAGTATTAAAAGTAAAAGCACTCAATGCAGAAAAATGTCCCCTGTCACTGTTGTATTGTTATATATTATATCATTAGATTCTTATTTCTTATGCATTAATGAAAAAGCTGGATTTTACTGTTACTTTTAATAATGAATATTTTCATTATGACTTAATCTGCTAATTAGTTCCACAAATAATCCAAATATTGTTAACAATAAATTGAAATTGGAAAAAAAGAAATGTAGCAAATCCTTACATTTGTCTTAAAACATGATTTAAACCATTAACCTTTTTAATTTTAATTAATTATCGGTCAGTAGAGCACCGGACTTCGTTTCAGATGTACTTGTATCTCTTCGTATGTTAAATTGTGAAGTAACTACTAATTAAAGGTGATTGTAGTGAAGTAAAAAGTACATTTCCTCCTGAGACTGAAGTACAAGTCCATTAGTACTCGAGTTAATGTGCTTGGTTACAGATTTTGCCTGGAGTCTGGCCTGTTGGCTCAAAGTGCCGTCGAGGTGCTTCAAGCCTTGTTTGTGATCGTCTCATGTATTTATGCTAATGATTCCAGCACCTCAGCATGAACATGTTTCTAATTTGTTGTTGTTAAACACTCGACGCAGCACCATCAAACGTGCCCGTAAAGAGCGGAGTGTCTGCCGCTGACCTCATTTTGACTTAAATGATGTGAGATTATCACTGAAGGAGAGTTTTAAGGGGATCTGAAGGGATTTTGTAGTTCGGAGACGAGTACAAATTAAGATAAAGCTCATATTTGGGTCGGGAAGCTGAAATAACACGAAGTCAGATGCTCGTACACAGCCGGCGGTGCGGCTGCAGAAAATGAATGACATCAAAGATTAGGAATCCTGCTTTGGGAAACGGCTTTTAACTTGAACCTTTGACTGTCTGAGATCATCCTCTTTCCCTTTTAAGGTGTATCTCACAATGACTCATTCACTGGCAGCGATGCACGTTAGATCATTGTGGTTATTAGACGCTCCACGCCATATTCCTGGCGTATCAGCAGATTTAACCAATCTGGATTTGTTTACTGTAACAGTGAGTATTTATGCTGTGTTTGATGCGGAACGTCATGCATATGTGGAACAAACAACAGCTTGTTTTGCATTTATATCGTTGTGCTTTTTCAGCTCAGGAGCAGCTGAGAACAACTGCATCTATTGAATAAGTACCCTCATGCCTTAAAGGGATGGTTTTTTGAAGCGGCGCTGTATGAGGTACTTATTCAAAGTCAGTGTGTTACCTGTAGTAAATGGCAGCTGGCATGCCCCCAGTTTGGAAAGCAGCTGGAGTACTGGTGTCTGAAACTAAGCAATGCACGGCTCTACGCAGCAAAACGTGTTTTAGCCGCCAAAAAAAGGCCTAATATCAGTTTAAATGTACACTATATTTTCAATATTTACACTGTTTTACAGCCATTTCTAACAGGAAGCTGAAGCCATTGTTTCGCTCTCTGTGACGCCACCAGACCCCATTGACAAAAGCAATAATTTTACCTCAAAGAACCAGTAAAATGACTGCTTTTGTCAAAGGAGTCTGGTGGCTTTGAAGAGAGCATAGATGGATAAAACGGCTTCAGTTTCCAATCACAAAGGGCAGCAGTGAAAATATTAAAGATATAGCATGCTCTTAAACTGATGTTGTTTTTTGTTTTTTAGGTGGCTAAAATAAGTTTTCCTGTTGATCCTGTCCGCAGCAGTTCGTCGGTTAGCTTCCTACTGCTTCTTCAAATTCAGGCTTGCCAGCCTCCATCTGCAGATCGTATTGTATTTTATCTTTCTTTGGGTTTTTTTGTAGTATTAACATCATTTTTGATTTTTTCTGAAACCTTATAAAGGACTGTTTTGTTCACGTTTATCAGGAGTCTCCATGAAGAAGTTTTCCACGTTTCTGAAGTGTTTCATCATTTACTGTTTCAATCAAAACTCACATCAAACTCAAAATTAATGTTTGTGCGCTTTAAGTGGTTTGATAACTTCAGCCTTCAGACAAAAAGAGCACTTTACACATCACACAATCAAGGCCACATACATCCTCGTTATTGAATAGATCGATCAGGATCTGATTGAGCTGAGGTGGCAGCGATCGATCGATCGCATTATGTTTTCCTTTTGTGGAAATTAATAAGACCTGCGAGTCACGATGTCGGCAAACGAAGGAAGTCTTATCAGTGTTTTGCCGAGGCGGAGGCAGACGGGATCGGTCATAATTAGATGGGGTTGTGAGAGGAAATTTAAACTTTGATATTGATCAGCTGGGCTGTGTGCATCATCAGAGCCGCAGCTCTGCCTCTCAGCCTGAAAAACAACCAAATTATTTCTACAATAAAACTGTTACGAAATTTAGATTTTGTTTTGTAGACTTTACATGTAATGAGCGGGCGGGTGGTGACATCAGCCTTTTATTAAACCCTGGTTATTGATGAGTTGAGTCATCTGTCCCTGACCACAGTTTCTGTTCAGTTAACTGCTCCATTGTGTTCTGATAACATCGCCATGATGACAAACAGACACCAACAGAACTTCACTGCAGTAACTGAGCTTTTAGTTTGAGGTTTTAGTGAGGAGTTTCAGTGCTAAAGGCTGCGTCAGAGGCCATCTCACAATCAAAACTGTACGTTTCTGCTTTAGATTCTGTTGACATGAATGTGATAAAATGTACAGGAGGAGTCAAATTCATGACGCAAACTCTTGGAAATAAGCAATACCAGCTTTTATGTGTTAGCATTAGCCTAAAATATCCTTATAATCTATAAAACATGAACATACACCAAACTGGACTTGTAACTGACTGGAATACTGAGTCATTCATGTTTTTCTGTGTGTGTGTGTGTGTGTGTGTGTATGTGTGTGTGTGTGTATTTGTGACGCTGTGAGGATATAAGTATGTTTACACAGTCATTTGGTGGGGACTCGTCTTCTTTTTGGGGACAGAAAAAAGTCCCCAGAGCGTAAATCATCACATTTTAGAGTGAAGGTTAAGGTAAAGTTAAGGTTAAGACTAGGTTAAGGTAAAGTTAAGGTAAGGTTAAGGTAAGGTTGAGGTAAAGTTAAGATAAGGTTAAGGTTAAGGTAAGTGGTGGTGATGGTTATGGTTTGGGTAAGTCTGCAGGGAATGAATGGAAGTCTATGGAATGTCCCCAAAAGTGCTGGAAACATGATTTTGTGTGTGTGTGTGTGTGCGTGTGCGTGTGTGTGAATTACATGTGGCACTGCAGTTTCCCGCCAGGCTGATTTGGCTGTATCCACGGCAACCGTAGCATAATAAGAGCGTGTATCGAAAATAAGGGTTATTAGATCCAAAAATACAGACATTGTCTCCATGTGGCAGCCAGTGTGTGTGTGTGTGTGTGTGTGTGTGTGTGTGTGTGTGTGTGTGTGTGCGTGTGTGTGTGTCTGCGTGTGTGCGTGTGTATGTGTCTGCGTGTGTGTGTGCGTGTGTATGTGTCTGCGTGTGTGTGTGTGCGTGTGTATGTCTCTGTGTGTGTTCCATCCCTGGATCACGTTAACTATCTCCTCGTCCGTCTCGCCGTCACAATCAAAGTGACGCAAATCTCCGCGTCAGTAATTAGCATAAAATTGGATCTTTGTTCCTGTTAGCAAACACGGCTAAACGCATGCAGCTCTTCAATTAGGCCCCGACTGACACACACACACACACACACACACACACACACACACACACACTCATTCAGCACAGACCATGACATCAGTATATGTCCATTTGTGCCAGGTTTTTTTTTTGGGATGATGTGTTTTGCATACACACACAGGTTGTATACATGAATGCACACACACACACACACACACACACACACACACACACACACACACGTTTCCATCACTTCAGAGGACATGACACTGACTTACATTCATTTCCTGGAGACTTACCTGAAACCAGCTCCTCACCTGACATTATAAAGAGTTATGGGGACTTGTCTCTGCACACGCGCACACACACACACACACACACACACACACACACACACACACACACACACACACAGAGAGAGAAAACCTGTCGATTGTTTTGTTTGCGTTCACTTCAGTGCAGCTTCTCCGTGGTGTGTGAGCCAGGTGGATTAGCCCTCTGATTACACACACACACACACACACACACACACACACACACACACACACACACACACACACCTCCTCATTACACTCAATCCCATTACTCCACCCTCTCGCTCGTCCCCCACTTTGTGTGTGTGTGTGTGTGTGTGTGTGTGTGTGTGTGTGTGTGTGTGTGTGTGTGATGAAGGAGATATGACAGAAGAAGAAAGAGGGAGCGAATGGAAGTCACAGGGGAATGAGTGAGCAATGGAAGAGAGATGAGGGGAAGGAAAGGGTGGAGAGAGGATGGAAAGGAGGAACTTTGCGTGATTGAGGAAATAAAGGATGAAATCAGGCGAGACAGACGTGGAAAGAGAGGAAGGAAAGTGATTTAAGGAAGGAGGGAGGAGGAGGATAAACGAGTGAAAGGAGGGAGGGCGAGGATGAATTGTGGCTCATGTCACTATAAATTACTTCCAGAGTCTAATAACTGCAGACAGCCAGGTCTGACTGCAGAGGAGAGGAACACACACCCTTGTGGTGAAAGTGTGTGCGTTGATTTAGAAACTGTATTTATGTGATTGCGTTTGCGTGTGAGTGCTGGAAACGCCACAGACGCTCCTGTCCGTTAATCAGCCGTCACTCAGACTGTTTATCCAGGGTGAGAAGTCTTCAAAGATCGGCGTTTAACGCTCTTTACTGATGCGTTAACGCCGCAAAATCACATTCGTGTCGCCTCATTTTTCACGGCTTCGTTTTATATTTGATGACATTTGCGGTAAATTTGATAAGACGCAGATTTATCAGCTTGTTTCTTTGCGCCGTGTGTTTGTGCCGACTGAAGATGTAAATCTGTGAAAAACAGTCACAGATATTTAGTTTTATTGTCTCAAACAGGAGGACTTAGTGAGTCTGATCGGGACTATTTTCAATGGTGGATTGATCCACATTCGGTGCAGCAGGATGTTTTATGTGGGAGTCAAAGTAAACTACAGCGTGTTTGTTTTCATGCTAATGAAGGAACCTGCTCATTGATTCAGTTTTTGGAGAACAACGGAGCTCAATGGCACAGAGGAGTCAGGTTTTGATACCTGCTGGTCGGATCAGTTCCTTGTCATCTTCGGTCTTTTCACGGGATTTGTTAAGAATAAGAAAAACACAGAACACCAGCAGCTGTTTGCTCCTCAGCTGTGTGACTGTATATCGTGTGTTTGCGGTTGTGCTGTTTAAAGGATCATTGGAAACATCTGGAGTGAGTCATATGAGTCTGTGAGTGTTTGCAATTAGTGGCTTAAGTATGCAAATCTCAAAGATGTTACTCAATACGCCGTGTGTGTAATGTTTGGATGAATATGAAAACATTACGTTCAGATTCCATTAGTAATACTTTTCAGTGCTTCAGTGTCCTTTTAACTCTTTTTGGAGTAGAATAGAAACAGAATTCAATATATTTTGCTCAGCACATAAATATCTAATGCTCTTTCTTCTTCCCTCACTGTCACTGTCTCTGCTGTGTACCTGCTTCTCCTGCAGGGGGCAGCACTGAGCTGCACACGGGCCGCCGGCTGCAGCAGTCAGGGGGCTGCACATGCATGCATACACACCCATAAACACACGTGCACACGCTCAGTTTTCCACCAATTTAGCCACTGGGAGTAAATCTGAGGTGTTGTGAGGGAACATTCGCGCCTGTGTCCAGACCAGTGGGCACGTTAATTAGCAGCCGTCATCTTGTTTGGCTAAAGTCTCCTTAAAAAGCTCAGATATCTGCCACAGCTGGGACTGCCTCTGCATCAGAGCTGCGCTGCGTCCTGAGAAAGATACTTAAGCAGTATGTTTACACCGCCTGTTTCATGAAGGAATGTCCTGCACCTTCTGCTGGGTGGAGGATAATGGACAGTCAGGGGAAAAACGTGCTTTCAAGTCAATAGACTGTCCATCGTACATCACCTACGTGCACATGCATCCACCAAAACCAGGCGAACCTCCAAAACAAAGCTGAATATTGATACATTTTAAGAGGTGTTTTATACTGGACCAAAGTCAGGCTAAAACACCAGTAAATACTGGACCAAAGTCAGGCTAAAACACCAGTAAATACTGGACCAAACTCAGGCTGAAACACCAGTAAATACTGGACCAAACTCAGGCTGAAACACCAGTAAATACTGGTCCAAACACTACAGATCTCATGAGTAAATTGGGTGTTCGTGGTCAAATTCAAATGTTTTCCTGCCAATAAGGATCCCAGATCTAACGTGACACACTCCTCTCCTTGTCCAGTCTCGACTCACCGTGCGTCATCATTGGTCCATCAGGGGACGAATCCGCCGGCTTCCTGTTTACCTTTCTTGCCGCAACACCTCTGATTCACACTCGGCTAATAGCTCGTTCAGCCACCGGGGTGAGTGGGCTGCTCTGGCACGGGCAGAGGCACGAAAAGTGGCGAATGATACAAGTTTTTCCAGTTTTATACGAGGGTGTGACTCAGATTGAGCTTGGCAGCGTTCGGAGGTGGTTGCATGCTATTTTGGTCTCGTTCATTCTGCCACAGTTTTCCTTAATTGACTTCCGTCCCACTGGATTGGACGTTTACTCAAGCTCGCGAGTAAAGTGGACACGCCACTTTAATCTTTTCAGAGATTAACGTGGCGTCCAAAACCAAAACACAAGATATCAAAATCTGTGAAAGGTCTGTAATTATTCCTTTTAATTAAAAAGCTTTCTTCTTGTCTCACCACAATTCTGTTTTACTGACGGGTGACATGGCAGGATGTTTTCCCATCATCATTATTATTATATACTACTATGAATTAATATATATTATTGTTATTGTTAGCATTGTTATTATTATAGTATTAGCATCCATTACTCACTGCTATTTATTGCAGCCTAATACACATAGTTTACATATTTTCATTTACGTATTTCATATTGTTTTATATTTTATATTCATATTTCTTACATATTTCTGAGGAGATACTAGAGATGCTTTAGTCGGATGAAAAGAAAAAGCACATATTTTCTTCATTTTCACACAGTTAAGTAAACTCTGCACTGATAGCAAATATAATATCTGCATGGGCCGGACTTTAAGCAGACAACGGCCCACAGAAGGACGCCTAACGTTCGGTTCGGGTCTCGCTGTAGTCAGTAAATGTAGTTTACTGCGTGGCTTTTACTAACTGGCCGGCACACACACACACACACACACACACACACACACACACACACACACACTCTGTTTTAGCCAGGCCGTTCAGCGGGCAGTGACAGCATTATTTAAGATGAACATAAACGGAGCTGCTGAGTGCTGGGCTCATGCTAACAGTGCCTCATAAGCCTGCCATCACACACACAGGTTAGCGCTTGGCGTTCAGCTCCCGGCCTATCAACCACTGCACATTTCCTCAAGTGTGTGTGTGTGTATTTTTATCCCGCATGCACGAAATCTGCGCGAGTACGTGGGTGATGAAATGATTAAATATGAGCGATGGCTAACTTCTGTTTATCCATTCATCTGTGCATGTGAGAGACAGAAAGTGTGTGTGTGTCCAGTGATAACAGCTTGTCTAAATCTGTGTCCTCCCTGCTGACACTCCCACTCACACCGAGGGGAATGAATTAGTAATAGGCCTCAGAGAAAAATAACCACACACAACACCTCGCTGATGCATTTGTGTGCGTGTGTGTGTCAGTGTGGAGTCGGTGCATCGTGGAACTTTTTGTGCGTTTGTGTGTGGTGTGGACACAGTGCAGCACAGACTACTGTGGACAAGTTTTCTGCATTTGTGTGTCATCGTGAGGATGTGTGCCATGTATCTCCCTGCTGTGAGAGTGGGCGCAGTAAAAGTATCACTCCTGTGTTTTCTGTGCGTCAGCTGGGAGTAACGCCTCAATCCTCTCTCACCTCTTTGCCACTGTTAAATTATAGAGAAGGTCAGTGGGTTCACTGTCTCATCACTGGGTTATATTGTATCAGTGGGTGAGTTTCTATCCATCACTTTTTTTTGCATATTTCAATTTTAAAAAAAGTTTTTAGGCTTCGCCGAGGTGGAAAAGTTGGTTTATGAATAAAAGTTAAAGGCGGCAAAGGACGACGGAAACACACTTAGCGAATAAAAGATGGAAAGCAGCAGCAGCAGACGAAATCATCAGATCTGTGTGAACTGCAAGTTTCTGCATGAAGCAAACAGAGATGTCATATTTCCATCACGTTTTCTGCATTGTCACAGTTGGTGACAGTTGACTGGTGCCATCTTCGCTAGCGCTCATGTAACTCTGTCATCTTGTTCCGCCCTCTTCTTCTGTGGTGGTTTAAGGGTACCTGACTGGGGAAATAGCGCCACCAGCTGTTTATGTTGATAAACTCTTAACATTGGCATCACAGTCATGGATGGAAACACGCATTAATCTGCATGTTCTTTTGCCGATTTCCCCGACATTTGTGTGGAAACCATCATCTCTGCACTTGCGGCTGTAAGACCGCCAGCATGCGTCGGTCTGGCTCCCACTCTGCTTCCAACCATGCATGTTATGATGCTCTGAAGATACGAAAACCATTCCCCTGAGTCAGCGGTTCCCTTGACCTCCTCTGTTAGCCAGAAAAAGAGTCACTAAAGCAAGAACATTTAGTGCATTTCACAAACGTTTCTCATTAAGTCCTTGCTTGGTTCCAGACCTCTGAATGGCTGCCCACATCTCAATTAGACCTCGGTTGGCTGCATTAAGAATGGGATCTCCATCTGTTTGTGGTGGTTTTGCTTCTGTCGTGCAGATGAAAACCTGAACATGAAACATGAAACACAAACAGCACAAGGCTCCTCTGCCATGTTGACAGTGAGCTTGAGAGAGCAAGGAGGCATCGGCATGTTTTGGATTTGAAGTGGCTGCTGGAGGAACATCACCTGGCTTTTCCTTGTCCGAAACTCTGTCCGTCTTGTACTTAAAATGTTTGCTGTCAGGGTAAATCTTGCTAACCTGAATGCTTTCAAGCACTCCCATTCGCTGATCGCGCCCAAATGTTTCAGGTCCATTCAGCTTCATTTTCACTCCACACAGACTAGTGATTAAAAACACATTTTGGAAACACATATTTGCATTGCCTATGGTGTTTTAGACTCCAGCGCTGACTTGGATATTTGTGTAATTGATCTATTTAATCCAATATTGGCTGATGTTTGAGATTAAAAACGGCTGTTCCTCATTTACTGGAGTGTTGCTGTTCAGCTCAACAGAAATTTGACAGGACATGATCATGAACAAGCGTTTTTGGGGATTGAACCCGCGAACTTGAACTCGACATTCGCCATGTTTCTCTAAACCTGAACCATCCTGTCATTGCTATGCATTCCTCTCCAGAACCATCTTTACTCAGAAGGACTGTGGAGATTGAGTTTTTTTCCTAAATCTGCCCAGTGATGCCCAGAGGCTTGTATCTCTCCTCCATCCAATCCCTCCATCTTCCTTCCTTTTCATGTCACCGCGGTGTGGTTACATAAGGGAGGAGGGAAAAGAGTGACATCTCGGCCGAGGAGGAGTGGATGTGCTCTGTGTGTGCATGGCTGCTGCTCAGCTTTTAATCAAGAATTAACCGTTAACCTCAAAGGAAACAAGTATCCCCGAAGACTCCTTTGTCTCGTGTATCCGTCAAAGCAGTCTGTGCTGTCAGCTCCCGGGTCTGAAAGTATTTTGAGGTCAGAAAATGCATCTGTACGCCTGTGAAAACACAACCAAAACACTATCATATACCTGTTTTCCTGGTTTCACCCTTCAACACAGTATAGTCCGCGCTATCCTGAAAACACGTTTTCATTTTTAGCTGTCTGTCTGTCTGTTAGGCCGAGAGATTGTAGGTATTTGCAGCTGTCTTGAGATGAAACATATTATTTTGGAAGCAGAGCAAACACTTGGAAAATAAGAGTTCCCTTCAGCAAATTCATTCAGTTGTTTTCCTGTGTCTCAGACAGTATTATCGCTGTGACAGCATGGAAACATACCCATGAGACAAAGGGGAGGTGACGTTTATTTAACTTAATATCTTTGGATAATAGAAGCAGTTGACAATATCCATCAAAAAATGTCTGCCCAACCCAGTGAGGTGCGTTAACAGACAGGCTACACTGGCTGGCGTTTGCAAGCTTCTTAAACTCTGAGTTGCTAGCTAAGTTTGCTAACCACTTAGCGTCTGTTACTGTGACTTGCTAGCTAATTAGCTACCTGTTTTAGCTCCTGCTAATATTGTTCAGACTGTGATTCAGTTTTTTTCTTCCCAGGTACAGGTATTTAACTAAACATTGGTCGTGATAACGTGAACAATGATAGGTGGGTTGTGACATGAACAGCACTGTAATGGCTAACTGTGCCAACTGAAAGTGCGTTATCGTTTTAGCTAACAGAAAGGCTGAGTTTCTCTGAATACTGCTCAGACTGAGTCACTAGCCAAGTTAGCCAACCGTTTTAGCTTCTGTCAATATTGTTGAGACTGTGAGTCTCTAGCTAAGTTAGCTAACCATTTCAGCATTTGTAAGTACTGTTCAGACTTCGAGTCACGGGCTAAGTTAGCTAACCGTTTTCATAATTGTCAATACTGTTCAGATTGTGAGTCTTTAGCAAAGTTAGCTAACTTTTTAGCTTCTGCTCAAACTGACTCAGAGTGTTTTATAAACAGTTACAAGTATTTAACTTAATATTTGTCAAGATGACATGATAAACAATAGGTTATCTGTGACAGGCTAATGTAGCTAGTTATGGCAGATCTTTTTGAAATGCTCAACAAAGTGTCCTGAATGTTTTCCAGGCTGCTCTATTGTGAATTCCCCTCTTGTCTGAGATGTAAACATCAGTGGTGGTGTTAACATTAACGTTCCACCATTGTCCTATTTTCTATCATCAATCCTCCTCCAAAGCAGCACGTTTCCTCTGAACCTGCTCTCTGATTGGCACATCATGGCCACTGTACTTTGAATTTTTCTCTTATGAAGTGACAGGTTGTCTTCTTTTATGGTCTTTGCGTCAAGTGACGGGTTGTCTTCTTTTTATGTCTCAGCTGTCACGGCTCATGAAGAGAAGCTGACTGTTGAGGTAGAGACACGGAACAGTACAACATGAAGTCCACAGTCCTGTCATTGATTTTTTTTTGACCAGTCAGTCTCTGGGCCTGCTGACATCCAGCTTCGTCTTGCTTCCTGTTAGCTTCTAATGGGCCCGTATGATCTGCCGTTGCACTGCAGCAGTGGTGGTGTGTTTTGGAGATGAGCCTGAATCCTGTGAGGCTTCCAGCCTGTGAAAAACCTTGTTAGGTAGATGACGACTCCTTGCTGTGTTGATGTGCAGTAGGAACAGTGAGAAATTCTTTGCACACAGTCGCAGAAACAGTGATGTCTCAAAGGTATGACGGTAACTAAGGTACTTAACACTCGCTCTCTCTCTACGTTGTGTGTTAACAGTAATTTGTGCCACGTTTTCAGAAACTCCAGAGGCTTGTGTGACTTAAGCACATATAACTTAACTCGCAAATACACAGATGCACGCTCTCACCCACACAAGATCATATATTTAACTTGTTAAATCAGCTATGTATCCACTAATCCATGGTGTGGTTGATATAAGTCCAAAGCTTCATGCCTTAATGAAAGCCGGTATTTTTCATACAGATGCATAAAGTAATTTCTAAATGTTTAAAGGCTGTTGATGGATTTTTATTGCAGTTACAAAATCACAGTAGTTGTTAGAAAATACCTCTAATGTACTTTTAACTCCAACTTGAACTAAACCCCTTTCATTTTCATACATGTGTTTTGAATTGCTGTATAATTACCTTTCAAGAGGTCACTCCGGGAGCTTTGGTGTCACAGATCACACTTGGGTCAAAGACGAGACGCCCTTTTTTTTGAGTACGGACACATAAAAGTACCCCGAGAAGGAGAGGATTACATTTTGGATACATCAGGTGAAAGTACATGGTCCACTTTGTAATGTCAGTAACTTTTGATGAAAAAAAATGAATCTGCATATGTGAAATAAGCTCATAAAGTCCATATTTGTCATTCAGTGTAATGGTACGAACTACAATTTCAATGAAACATGTTTAAATATTCATGTGAAAAAATAAATAAAGTTGTATTGTAACTACCCTGGCATAATTGTACAGGTGTTGGTCTTATCATATTAAAAGCACTTTGCAATACTCCTTCGTTTTGATATTGAAATCATTAGGGGACTTTTGTGCCCACTTCTAAGTTAATTACAGATCATTCAGTGTAATGAGATAAAGCTGGCCTTTTTTAACGACCAATCTAATATATAGTCAGCTGAACACCTGTTCCATCGTTAGAAGGACTCCTGAAGGCTTCGGAGGTGGTAGCAGAAGGTGAGTTTTCCTCTCTAAAATATGTGATATATTCATGTTTTTATGATGTGGTACCAATGGACACAAAATGAAATGTCATTCAGTGAAATGTCAAAAGTCACTTTTATAGTTGAAATTTAATTGAAACAAATGTATTGCAGTATGTGTTGGAAGTAATTGCACTGAACTGTGTAGATCATATGCACTTTTTAATGTAGGTGGCTATGTATTTGCCCATAAAAGATGTAAAATGTATAATAATGTCATTCAGTGCAAGGACAGTGTCATTCTGTGTAATCAGTGCTGTTATAGCTGTAAAACACCAACATCATTTCTGCAGACAAAGTGTTTGTTCCTGGCTTGTTAACTGTCCACACCTGGGCACAAGCTTATTATGGCCATCATTTCCATTACCGATGTTGATATTGTTTTTATGTATGATGTATGCTGTCATTATTGATGATATTATATATTTCTAATGACATTATTTATATATTTTTACAGATGCCTTCCAACAAAGCGGCAGTGGCAAAACACAGGCAAAGAATAAATGCAAACCCAATAGAACGGGAAAAACTACTTGCAAAAAGAAGAGAAAACTATAAGAAGAGAAAAATTGCAGCCTTGGGTGCAAATCCTGACCATCAACCAATCAAGTTTCTGTCAGAGCATGAAGTCATCAAGAAAAGACAACAGTGGCGGGAAAATCAAAGGAAGCACCGGGCAGCTAAACGTGCCAAAAAACTGGACTTCACACCAGACTCCCCTGACATTCCCGTTGAAGAGCTTTCCAGACCTCTTTCCCAGCCAGTGCAGCCAAAAGAATGCTTTTGTGTGGCCAGAAAGAGCAGACAAAGTTTTTTATTTCAGATCAGATGTGAAGGCTGTTATATCTGAGCCAGAGCCCTTAACTATGAGGCAGTCCAAACTTGTCAAATCAGACTGGGACAAGTTTACAGCAGCAACACAGTGTGTGTAAGTAATGCTAAGCCATAAATTGTGGCATACCTATATCATTTGAAAATTCCATTATTGTGGAAGATTTAATTTGTATAAATGTAGACTTCAGATTGTTGTAGCCGCCGTCTACAATTTCAAGGTTTTTTTTCACATTTTTTTTACACTGTTATACCCTGCAGCATTTTTGTTAACTTACATGCTCTTAAAAATAATAAATACAATTTTCTTTTCAAAATTGGTCTCTGTCATGTATTTAGGAGAGTGCATATTGTGGTATACTAAGAGTAATAATAACATTGCTGTGATCTGTATCAATTTACATAGCTTCTGATAAAAACACGTCATTTGGTCATTTGGTGTAACCATTGTGGTCCATTGGTGTAATGCCCATATTGGCATAAAAAAATGAAGTACATGTCTCATAAGTATTGGTTTAGAATAATGCACACTTACACATACCAACACGTGAATTACAATGGATTTTGAATAGATTTTCCTTTCCATTTCCCAACTTTATGTGAGGAAGTGGGCTGAAGTGACTTGTTGGAAGATTAATGACTGTCTCATAATATGGAGACTTAGGACCTATCGCATCATTATACTTCTAATGATCACTCTACATATAGTACTTTAGTAAGTAGTTTGACTTATTTCATTTTTGTGATTGCATACATATTGTTTTGGAAAAAAAAGTTTTATTACACTGAATGACATTTTAAGGGCCACCCTTTAAAAAACAGAGTAAAAGCACATGTTGTACACAATTCACTTCTTAAAAAATATTAAAGTTAAGAACTAGACAGTCCAAGGTACCCAAAAAAGACAAATATTATAGTTGTGCACGAATTTTATTTTTTGGTGCACTGAAAACCTGGTTTCGTCTTTGACCCACTTGTTTCACACCTTCGACCTTGTGTGTCAGCGTAGTATCCAAAATCTAATTAAAGATCACCCTCAGGCATCTGTTACAGAGCAGTCTGACATTAATTAGCTCTAAATATCCTTCTCAAAACAAACAGGCACCACAGAAAGATTGTAAAACTAATTATGGCTCAAAAACCTTTAGCTTGTCTTGACATTTTGCCTGTATTGAAACGCTGTACACCTGAACTCATGATGCAGCTGCAGAAAACCTGAAGTCCTTTTTTATGCTAAAGCTGGAACGTCGTATTTTTTCCGTGCCCTGTTGAGGTACTGGCTGTGCTCTGAGCGATCTTCAGAGTGCATCTTTTTTTATTGTAAACAATGAGCGAAGGAAGCCAGCATTTTGAAAAGATGTTCCCAGCGAGCACTCAAGCCCCCATGACGTCTCTCACAACATGTTGACGTCGGCCTTTCTCTCATTTTCCCCGCAGGCTCAGGAAGCCTGTGCTGCAGTTACCACAATCAGGGTTTAACGTTTGAAAAATGAGTCAGCTCTGACTGTTTTGTACCAAATTTTGTACCTCTGCATGGCCATCATCTGCCAGGTCTGTTGTGCGTGCTGAAGGTATCAGAGCCAAATTCCCAAAAAAGTGACCGACGCTGCAGCTTTTCATTACAATTCAGCATCTTTGAATCATTTCAAAATGGCGCACACATCCAAAGTAGATCATACCACAAATACATGTCGTAGTGGTCCAGCGTTAGAGCAGTTATCCAGATCCTTTACTCAACTAAAAGTACCTACACCACACTGTAAAAATACTCCATTACAATGACAAGTCATGCATTTAAAACCTGAAGGAACAGGATTTAAGTATGATCAGGAAGTTGTATTTAAAGTATTAAATATGCTGTCGTCACCCTTTAGGAACAATTTGACTCCACTGAAGAAGCTAATGCAGCCTCCAGTCATGAAACATATGTCATTTTATATTTCAAAAACACAGATCCAGTCTTAATATATTAATATAATTATTAATATATGTTAACAGAGATAACAGCTCTGACAGTTATTTTGCATACAGGATGTAAAGAAACAGTTCAGGAGTTGCAAAAGTTTGTTTGCCTCCTTGAAACAGACTAAAAAAAAAAAGGACAAAATGAGGATAATCTTCTGGGTGAGCCTCTGCTTCAAACTCAGGTTCCCTAATGGGATATTTCACTCGCAGCAAGACCCACAACACAATGCATACATCCCGTTAACACAGATTAGCTTCAGGAAGAGACAATGCTGAAGATGCCGCGTCTCAAAATGAATGTATTTAAGGCTACAAATGACAAAAAGTCAAATGGCATAGGCCCCGTGTTGAGAATATACGTCTGCTCTACAGTACGGTACACCATAAATCATGCATGATTGCCTTTGTTCTCCTCTCCGCGGCTGATACTTACTGACGTGCACTCCTGTATCATAAACAGTAGCTCTCTCTGGTGGGAGCCGATTGTGTGAAAGCAGCTTAGGAAGATGAAGCCGGTAGCTGGGAGGGTGTAATTGTGATTCCATACAGTACGGCGGGTTTTGCGCGAGGAGACGGCTGCTTCGGAGCAAACAAGACGTGATAGTGGCGGCGGATTCACCGCGGAGTAACTGTGTGTACGTCTGTCTGCTGGGAACCGAGTGTTCTTTCAGTTCTTACCTTTCTTCCCCCCAAAAGTGCTTCAAATCAAGAAATAGTTTCTGCGCATCCCCCTCGGCGATGCTTCCCACACACATGTTGGAGTCTGCGTTTATATTTAGAGTATTTGGTGTTTAGCTCAGCCGAAGCAAGCTGGTGCGTCAGTGTCTTGCTCGGGACTCAAACTGTGTTTTCTGTAGGGGGAACTGACGTTTCTGTCACTGGAAGATCTGTCTGAGCCGAAGGGGAGATCACCCTGCCCGAGTTTTTGTCACCGGTGTTCTGTGCAGATCAGTTAACGTGAAAATGTTGAAGAAAAAATGAATTAAATAGAAGCCAGACAGTAAAACACCCAGAGGACTGATGTTTAGAGCATCATTGTATCTGGAGAAAGTAAGTGGGGAGGAGGTAAAGTTGTGGACAAGAAGAAAGAATCCGTTATTGTCTGTTTAATGATATATTGACGTCACTGTTGTGTTGACCAACAGCCCAAACCTCAAAATAAGTCAAAAATTAATCAAGATTATAAAGATAATTCAGAGGAAAAGTTGCAAAAACTGTGAGGCTGAAACCATGAAACGTATCATCAAAATGGCTGCTCGTCATTATTACTTTGATACACTTCATTTGTGACAAAGTATTATAATTTAGAAGCTTTTCAGATGTTTTTTTATGCTTGTAAAGTGAATCGTAGCTAAAGCTGTCAGATAGATGCAGTGAAGTAAAAAGTACTGTGTTTCCCTTTGAATTGTTGTGAACTAGAAGTAGAAAGTACCACAAGTACCTCAAATTTGTAATCGATTACAGTACTTGAGTAAACGTACTTGCTGACATTCCACCACTGTTGACGAACATCATACGAGCCTGTTTGTTTTATCTTATTTGGGATATGATCTCTGAAGTTTCGTATCAATGTGTTGAACATGTGGAACATCTCATGAACATGACAGGAGAAAGATCTGAAACATGGATGATGTTTCCCAGAATCCATCACAGTACTCCGGTTAGCATAAAGAGGTTTCTCAAAACTGCGATTAAGTTCAATACTGGGCCATTATGAAGGATTCAGTTAAAGTCGTATATATGGCAACATTCATAGCCAGTGTCTGCTAGCCGCGTATGCTAACCTTAACCACGCATCAAAACTTAAACCCGACTGTAGCTACTGTGCACAGATGTGTGAATTATTATTTTAGAAAACGCTGCCGGTGAACGTGTGCCTCTGCAGCCGAGGTGGTTTGTCCCCTTTGGGTTGTTGTACGGCTGGTTTTGTTGTTGGCTTTGTTAAAATGAAGCTAATGCTAACAGACGTACGTCTGTGAGTCCTGTTTGTTCAGCTATGCTAAACTTAAATGGCAGTTACACTATGAAGCATAATTCCATAAATCCAAGATGGCGGCGAACTGTGCTGTGCCAACTGTTGCAGAATTAAATATTATGGTCTGTATTTATTTATGCGCAGAGAGCCGGGGCAGCATTTCACTACTTTTGCAGATGTTGCAGAATCGCTAGCTGTCATCATTAATTTCGGATACAAATTCTCCATCAGAGCCAATAACAACTGATTTCAGCGTCTTTGTTCTCGCAGGAAGTTTTCGGGTTTCTTCTGACAGCTCAGCTCTGCTCGGCTGGACGCCGTCCGCCGCCACGTTTGGGAATCCCAGTGTTTGTCCGTCACGTTGAATCAGCTGCTGGACGCGTTGAATCGTTCAAAGCCTCGTTCCTGCCGGCGTTGAACGGCCGCTCGCCGTGATTCGGGATGATCTGTTTTGATTGTTTGTGTTGGAGGGTTGATGGCGACAGGGGCCGACGCCTCCTTCCCTTCTTTAACCAAATCACACAAACTCCCTCCTTTCTGCCGTCACTCCTCCGTTCTCCTCCCTTTAAATGTCATCCCTCCTTCCCTTCTCCTCCCTCTCGTGTTCCTCTTTCTCTTCCTAATGCCACAATCACACTTTGTCTTTTTTCTCTCATACCTCCCTGCCCTAATCCCTCCTTCTTCCCCTCCCTCCCTCCTCCTCTATCTCCTTTCCACTCCTTTTCCCTCCTAATTAAGCGCTCCTTCTCTCTGTTTCCCCTCCAAATCTGCTCTCCACCTCTCTTCCCGTCCATCCCTCCCTCATTTTCTCCCTAATCCCTGTTTCTTTTTTTTCACCCTCCATCCCTCCCTCCCTCCTTCCTCCCTCGGTCCTTGTTCTCCCTGACAACACACTGCGTTATGTAATCTGCGTCTCTGGGCATTAGTTATGCAAATTCATATATTTTTATTTACGTGTGATTTTCCTCTCTTCCTCTTCTCTCCATCCCTTCTTTTCTCCTTCTCTATCCCTCTCTTTTCCCCATTTTTCCTTCTCTATCGTCCTCATCTACTTTCTTATCTCCCTCTTCTCTCTTTCTCCTCTTTTGTTCCCCTCATTTTCCCCTTTTCTCCTCCTCTTTCATCCCCTCTCTTCACCTCGATCCCCCTTTTCTTCCATCTTTCCCTGCCTCCTTCCCTTTCTCCCCTCCTTCTCCTTCCCACCACGCTCGCAATAATCTTATTTCCCCTCCTTATTTCACTTCCTCTCTTCCCCTCCCCTCTCTCCTCCTTCCTCTCTCCCTCCATCCATCACTTCCTCTCAACATTTTTTCCCTCCCTCTCCCTCTCTCTCTCTCTCTCTCTCTCCTCCAGCCACCAGCGGTCTAGAGGCGGAGGGCAGCAGGCGCGGCGGCAGCAGCAGCAGCCACGGCGACGGCAGCCACAGCAGCATCAGCGGCGGAGGAGGCAGCAGCGGCGGCGGCGCGGCCCACTTCAGGTCTCCATGGCAACAGAGCGTGAACGTGTTCGGCTCGTGGAGCAGGCCGGAGTGTGTCGAGGAGCTGCACCAGCAGGCGCAGCTCAACCTCCAGAGCCTGCTGCAAGGTAAGGATGGATGGAGAGGAAAAGAGGAGGGGAACGGACGGATGGAGGGAGCGAGCGTGTGTGTGTGTGTGTGTGTGTGTGTGCGGGCGAGAGTGCGGTGTGTTTTGAGTGGGTGGGAAAGGCGTGGAGGCAGAAGCGGAGGCGGGTGGGAAAGTGTTTACATGCGTGTGTGGCGTTGGACTGCGCTGATATGGGTGTGAGTCGGCCGCCTTGAAGGTGTGTGTGTGTGTGTGTGTGTGTGTGTGTGTGTGTGTGTGTGTTAGCATGCAGATATGTGTGAGAGGGTGTGTGTTCAATATTCCCTCGCTATCGTGTGTTTATATTGTACTGAAGGGTGTGTGTGTGTGCGCATGGCAGCTCACAGGGGCACTGCTCGTGGTGTGTATGTGGATTCACCTTGCAGCGATGTTATTTAAGGTAGTATTTCTGATTTTGTGCATGTGCATTGGATTGGATGGACACTGTTGATGTGTGTGTGTTTGTGTGTGTGTGTGTGTGTGTGTGTGTGTGTGTGTGCATGGGGGGTGGGGTGGGGTGGGGGGAGTTGTGTGCATGCAGTGTTTGTGTGTGTAGAAAGAGGCATTCAAAGACATCTGTTTGTATCTTAGTCAGTGGTTGTAACTCTGCCTTGTTTTTGTTTTTTAAGGTGGAACGCTGTCATTCTCATTTAAATATTAATCTCTGGTTTGTAGAGTACAACCTGCGTGTGTGTGTGTGTGTGTGTGTGTATGCAAATGAGCTCTCAAGGGAGCTAGGGTTTCCATTTGTTCTCAGGTAATACCGTTTCTCTTCCTCTGCTGTCCTCTCTCTCTCTCCCTCTCTCTCTCTCTCTCTCTCTCTCTCTCTCTCTCTCTCTCTCAGTGTGACTCATGCTGTCTCGCCCTTTGCCCGGCTCCT
This sequence comes from Chaetodon auriga, assembly GCF_051107435.1. Lineage (NCBI taxonomy): Eukaryota > Metazoa > Chordata > Actinopteri > Chaetodontiformes > Chaetodontidae > Chaetodon > Chaetodon auriga. The sequence continues at coordinate 3,581,654 of NC_135097.1, forward strand.
CCATTAAAACGATCACAGCGGGTTTTTAGCTGAATGAACGGGGCGCCGAGTGGCGTCGCAACTTTGAACAAACACCTGAGAGAATGAATGAACGGATGAACGTCTTAGATCATTACTGAGATATTTTACAAAGGCAAAGACTCACTCCATTTTTCTTTCGGACAACAAATTCAAGTGTTGATCCGTCTCCTAATACCGTCCGACCTCCTGCTCTGCTGTGCTCTCACCCCAAAAACCCATGATGGAAACTCTTTAAAAATTATATATATATAGTTTAGTCTTTAAAAAGGGGGCAGTAATATCCCCAGACAGCTGGTCCTTGTAGTTTTTAGCAAACAGAGCTAGTTTGTGCTTTTGTTAGGGTCTATTTTCAGCTGCGGATGAATACACAGTTACAGTATCAGGACAGTATTTGTGGTAGCTGCCTTTTCGTCACAGTTACAGTTCGTTACTAATCAGCGCTCGCTCTGTTTGTCACCTGTGCAAACTCTCTTCTCTCAGTCCGTTCCTGCCATGCAGCTGCGTCGATGAGGCGTCGATGAGGCGTCGATGAGGTTAGCCATGAGCCAGCTGGAGGTAGATATCAGGCGGATCTCTTGTCATAGAACTCAGATGAATTAGCGAGCAGACTTCCAGCTTCTGCACTGCCTGTTATTAAAGGGGGCTTTAATGGCTCCTTGCAATATTTGTATTGCGAGATAAGCAGGACGTGTGCACAATTTGCAGAAAAAAGCTGATTAAAATTGTGTTTTTTTAATAATCTTTAGGCAAAAGTGTATCAATGCAACAGAGGAATAAGTGGGTGGACGAGGGAGTGAATGGGCTCTGGGTATGCGAGCGATACCAGGAGGATCAATTCAGTTGACAATAAGAAAAATACATTATGTAACCAGATTTATCCTTTCATTCACATCACTTGTTGATCTAAAACAGCGTGTTGAGTCAAATCACAAAGCAAAGCAAACAGAAGCGTTAATGTGTTTGAACTCTGTTGATTTGGGAGTTTTTCTTTCTCCCTCGCTGTGTGTGTGTGTGTGTGTGTGTGGGTGTGTGTGTGTGTGTGTGTGTGTGTGTGTGTGTGTACAGTCTTCAGCTTATTCAGTACAGTATGTCGCCTCCTACACCCTCCTCTGTCTCTTTTCCCTTCTCCTCCACTGCCATGTCTTTATCCTGCCTGTGTGTGCGTGTGTGTGTGTGTGTGTGTGTGTGTGTGTGTGTGGTTTTATGCGCGTATTAAGCCATTTATTGTCTCAGACTGGCTTGACTTGTGTTTGATAAAAATAAGATGGATGAATGCATCGTGGGTGGACAACAGCAACAAATGTGTGTGTGTGTGTGTGTGTGTGTGTGTGTGTGTGTGTGTGTGTGTGTGTGTGTGTATGTGTGTGTGTGTGGCCATTCATCTTTCCTGTGTTCATTGGTGTCGCTCTGTGTGTGTGTGTGTGTGTGTGTGTGTGTGTGTGTGTCGCCGCCTGTGTGCACGAGTGCTGCTGCGCTTCCCGCCGTCATGAACAGTGTGTCCGCGTGTGTGTTTTCAGTTTGTGCACCAGCGTCCGTCCGGGCTGCGTGTGTCCATCTGTTCGGGTGTGTGTTATATAACAGTGAAGCAGCCAGCTGTACTCTCGCTCTCTCTCTGTGGCCGTCCTCACCGTCGGTCTCCCACTGGCCTCGGCTCGGTAAAATATTCATACTCTTTCCCGCTCCTCGACACTCTGCCCTCCATATTTATGAAGCTGGCTGTCGTCCTCCGGTGTTAGACGGATCTGCTGCGTTTTCTGCCGAGATTCAGCTCCCCCTGCAGCGAGATTTGTGTGAGATTTATTTCACTGTTGCCGCTAAGTGGGCAACGGCGGAATCCGGCCAATGTTCCCGCTCATCATCAACACGCCACCGTAGAATATTTAGCATACGGCGTTTTTACACAGGCTGCTTTGTGCCCCTTTTATTCCTGATTGGATTCCTCATGTGTGCAAATTTACTTTAATGAGTGAATTTCATTTAATGTGCAAGTCTTCAATTATAATTAGTCTCTCTGATTTGGACCACTTGCATTCAACAAGTCCTCCAAGCCAAATGAGAAAATACCGTATGTTGTTGCTTGCCGGCTTTGAAAACCACGATCGGCAGGAGGACGCCGTTCGTCAGCGCCACATCCAAAACGCTGCTGCAGAGGCGATCCGCATGCTCTGTTCCTGATCTGTTTAAAAGCAGCAGTGCCGTAGACGTGCCTCTGTGGACTCGTGCAGGCGCAAACGAAACTTCCAGACCTCTCGGAAACAGAATCTCAGAAGGCAGCAGCAACGTCAGACGGCAGGACGCTTCGGTCTGATGAGCCACGCGGTCGCCTCGCTTCGTTATATTGGAATTGAACATGTCCGACTCCCACAGGGGGGAAACAACACTGTTGTCTTGAAACGTGAACTCTTCTGGATCTATACGCTATTGACACCATGTCACCCAGGGGCTCCGATGAGGAAATGGACATTCGCCCCTTTTAATGACTCTCTAAACCCACTACTCGCCGCTTACATCCTCCTTGGGCTGCTTGTAATCTGTGTTCTACCATTTTATTTCAGCCAATGCTTTTTGCTCTCCGCACGGTCCGTTTACCTGCAACAAAAGCCCGCTCAGGCTGATTGGCCACGACTAATCGGACTACAAACAGAAACCAGAACGCTTCCAAAACCGAAGTCTTGTCCCTTGCGTACGGATCCTGCTTTCATATGCAGATATGTGTTTATTGAGATTAGACGAGGAGCAGTTGTGCTCCAAACAATAAATAAGTGCACATTGGAGCCCTGCAGAGTGCGAGCTGCTCATTTATTTCCTGATTTGCTCATTTTCGACTCTGCGCCTGCCCCTCTTCGGTTTGGGTGTGTGTTTCTGTTCCTGATCTGTCATTGCTTTGGTGAAGGTTTGGTTAAATTTAGGCACAAAGGGTCAGAAAGGACCAGGATTTGGGTTAAAAGCAGCCACTTTTTAAAGGTTCAGAGACCTTCATCATCACAGTAACACAAACAGTAAAGGTGATGATAAAGATTTAAAACTTATTTCCTGTCTCCTGACTTAAAGATACGTCGTGTTTTGGTATTTAATGAAGTGTCTGGTGCTGTCGTAGGTCTGTTTCTCAGTACTTTAGACATTTGGAAAGTGTGTCTGCTTCGTGAACCGTCGGTCAGGCCACTTGTGAGCGATGCTTACGTGCAGCTGACTAAAAATGGTGGCAGCCTCCTGTTTCCCCAATGATCGAGTCCCGCGGGGCTCCTGCGAGCTGATTCGACGGGTGCAACACGTCAAAATGAAAAAGAGGAAATGATCTTGCGTTGCAAGTCGCAGCTTGCATGCTGCAAATTGCGTAGAGGTGGGCCCGTGCTGAAGAATCACAGTTTGATTTGGAAACTGGTGGGAGGACCTGCTGAAGGCTCCTTTTCTTCATCAGCTCTGCTCAGAGTCCACCTCTCTGCAGCGTCTGTCGCTGTGTGTGCCTGTGTGTTGTGCAGAAAAGGTGATTATTCCTCCCCATAATCCTGTGTAGAAGACAGCTCGCCGTTAGCTTTGGTTAGCAAAAGCTAACCAAGTCCAAGTAAAACACCTATGAAACAATATTTTAATTAAGAAATAGATTAAGATTCAGTCGTATTTCACTGTTGCTGAGCAGGTTACAGTAAAGTATGGATATTAGTACCATTACTTTGTCAAGGTAAATGAATAGTTTTGTCCCACTTCCTGGGACCCATCTGCATATTTAGGCTTTTAAACAGCCACGTTTTCATTATCTGGCCCCATTAACAGTCTGCAACACAACTCAAGCTCAGTGTTTCCATTAAGATTTACAAGAATGAGATCTGCACATTTTGTGATCAAAGTTTTTTGGCTGCTGTGCTGAAATATTCATGTGCTGCTCCTTGGCAGTGATATATTATATATTTAAAGCGCAGTATTGTACTCCACTGGAGGCAGATGTATTGTATTCTGTACAGGTTTATAATAGGAAGATTTGCACTTCACTTATTGCCTTCTGCTCCTAAGTGCCCGCTGCCCTGCATATTTATGAAAGGTTTCCCTCCTCTGCAGACAGATTTACTCTGTTTTCTGGGGAGATTAACAGCAGCCAGATTTGCATTGTGCTTCCTCTGTTTCCGCACGCCATTAATCAACAGCAAAATATTCATGTTATTCTTTCACATTAACGGTGAACTTTGAAGTTTTGCTGGTGTCATCCATTACAGCCACAATGGCTATTTGCACATATTTGCTGTGTAATTTCATGACAGTCCATTAAGCAACACTCAAATATTCATACTTCACCGCCTCAACACTCCACATGTTTTACTGACTGATTCGACTTTGCATATTTGCGGAGTAATTCTGCTGCAATCTTTCTTGAGTTTTGCTCGTCCAGGCCTTTTATAGAACTTGTAGTTGTGGACAATCTGTCAGAGTGAATGTGAAGCTCCTCTGGCAGCTTGCGTTGGCCCGCACCCCAATTAAGACGCTTTTATTTTGGTCTGATTTGGCAGCTTTAGATCCGATCTGTGATGGCAGCGTGTCGACCCTGTTGAATGCTGCTGCGGCTTTGTTTTCAGGATTTACAGCAACATATTGTTCTGGTGTGTGAATGAGCGTTTGTCGTATGAGAATGACTATAATGATCGTTTTTTAAAAAATGGCCAACCCCACTGCTCTATGTGAGCATCAAAAACATAATAAGACGAGCAGTTTGTGAAATAGTCAGGAAATTGAATCTACAGGATTCATCTACATGGGCATGAATTTCTCATTTTTCCTGACACTCGGCACGACTTTCAAACTAACGTGGTTCAGTTGGAGGCGAATTTCGCGCCTGCATCACGTCCACCTTTGCTCCCATTCTGCGGTCAAGTTAGCGACCATAAATATGCAACACTGCTTAGACTTTCAAAATAAAGTGTGCTGGGACACATTAGAGGTGAAGGTCACGGTTCGGTTAAGTTTTAGGCACCAAAACTACTTAAAATACTACTACTTCCTTTAAAAAAAGACCAACAGACGGCTGGTTTCACACTGGAATCAAAGTGTGAAAGTCCTGTTTTAACCCATCCATCCGTCCATCCAGACAACAGGACAGCAGCTGATTTGACCTCGTCAAACAGCTGTGGACCAATAGTCATCATGTTTCTCCAGGTCAGACAGTTAATGTTCGCGCTGTTGGATTTTATTTTGTTCCCTGCTCGCTGATCAGAAGGTGGATGAAATGGCGAGACAAGCAGTAGTTTGTAAGATTAGAGGAAAGTTTCTGGCGAGATGAAAGATGAGAGGGTTTTTTTGATCACCGCCACTGTAGTTCTTCCTCTGAAGTGTCATGAAAATAGTCACCCGCTAACTCAAAGCCGCACCAAGAGATTTGAGGAAGTCGCCGGGAGAAACTGGGGAAACTGTCTAGAAATGTTGAGCTCCAGTATCCAGGAATCATTAACTGTTACCGAACCCACAGACAGCGTCGTTTGCATGTTAGTATCCCGTATTTATTGTAACCTGGGATGTGACTTTTGTGTGAGGCACTTAGTTATTCAGTATTTCAGTATCCAGGTCTCTTTACTGGAGACGGCGGTTGAATAACTGAGGTGACAGCTGAGATCCGCCGCAGAGCATCTGATCAGCGCCGGGGTTCTGGGACGTGCACACACGCTGGCGCTCTCGGTGTCGTCCAGCGGCTCTGAACCGTCATCTAAACTGCTGTCGGTCACCGTGCAGCCGGAGGGCTCGAGATAAGGCTGCGAGAACGTGTGTAATCCATTACAGAAGGCCCTGTTTGAAAGAGAGACGCTTGTTGTAGGTTTTCTGGTGGGTTTCAGATACGCTGCGTGGCCAAACGTGTGTGGGATGGGATTATTGAACATCTCATTTCAGAAGCACGGGCATCGATCTGCTGCTTCTGCAGCCTCCACCCTCCTCTGACGGCTTCAGAAGATTTTGGAAACTGGCTGCAGCAGCGAGAGTGTTTGTGAGATCGGCGGCCGGTGCTCAGTCCTGGAAGAAGGTCGGCGTTTGATGGATGGTGTTTGGATGTTGTTGTTGTTATGGAGCGACAAACGGGGGTGGACTGATCGGTCAATGAAGCATCCAACTTTATCACAATGTGGGTTTTTTGTTTGTTTTTCTCTCAGTAATTACCATGTAATTGTTATTGTAACCATGACGATGAAGATCCACCACCTCAACCAGGTACTTACTTTAACCCAAACCATCATCATCATCACGGTCACGATGATGATTCCCTCAGCTTCACTAAGTCATGTCTGTGCCTGAACCCTAAATGGGTTTTAAAGTGCGTCTGTTCGTGTTTGGGTACTGGTGCTTGCAGCGGCCAAAAAGGATGAGACAGCAGTCCTTTCTCACATTTTATACACCAAATTGTAATTCACATCATATATTAAATAGACATATTTATTGTGCTGTGTTATTATGATGCATTAGTGTTATTATCACAAGACATTTATTTTATTTGTTTTTCAGTTGAATTATATTTTAAGTTCTTAAAAAGTTTTTTGCTAAAGTTCAGTAAATGCAGTAAAGAGTAATTATAAATTGATGAATAATCGAGATCTCAGTATTTACCACAATAATTGTGATTAAAAGTATCACTGTGGATGCTGTAAAACCGGCTTCAACACACTCCGAACAAAGCTGTGTCACACTTGAGGCTGGGGTACATTATTTGAGTGGAGGTCGACGGTGCTGTCGGCGCTCGGAGCGAGGTGAGAGTTACAGTAACTGTCTGCTCTGTTTTCACCTCTTATTTTATTTAAAACTCAGCCTGGGATTAGACTGCAGCACATGCTTCAGCAGTAAATAGTCTTTACCATTCACTTTACAATTTTGTTGACGCTCTTTATTACCTTTTTTTTCTCTCTCTGCGGATCAGCCGGCTTCATTTTATCGTGCCCTATCTTATCTTATGCGGCGGCGTGAGTCCTCAGAGCTTTAAGTGCGAACGCTGCAGCCTCTCCTCACAGTGGACACAATGCGAGGCGATGAGATACAACAGCCAAACTTTAAAATGTCACAGAAACCCTTTAACGGTGTCACAGGACGTCTGAATCAATGCCAGCCGCGATGCACACAGTCTGATAAAGTTTCCTCGTCTGCGCTAACTTAACTACAAAATGTCACAGCGGCTCTTTAATTGTGTGGCAGAAGGTCTGAGTCAATGCTAGCCCCTATCTACACAGGATGATAAGGTTTAGCTGTGGTCAATACGCATTACCCAACAGGTGCGGCATCGATCAGGTGGAGGATGCTGATGCGGGAGAAACTGTTGTTTCCTTTTTATAATCTCGAAGGCAGAATGTAATTGGTGTATAACCTGACACCACTTTGAGATGAGGCTTCAGCTCCAATGCTGTTGAGCGGTTGGCGTGGTTTGTTTCTCAGCAGCAGGTCTGAGATCCGGTTTTCATTAAAGTTGGAAGCATCTGAGCTCATTGAAACGCTTTCAAGCCGCCTCTTCGTGCATTGATTTAAATGGAAATCTGAGTCTCTGACTGACTCCACGTGACAGAAACGGTCAGTTTAAATGCCTTTTATGATTATTTTATGCAAATTGTTATTTTATGGTTGGTTAGCACAGCGTTTAATTTAGGCAGGCATTTAGCTTTTTGGACCAAATTGGCTCATGAACAAAAAGCTGGACGCCTGAAGCAGTGAACGGAGCCTGTTTTAGAGACGCCATAGATTGTTTGAACTTTTATAACTGACTGACCTTTATAATCTGATAGTCTGTTTGTTTTTGAGCCACAAAATTTTGCTTTTTTTTCTCCAGGAAATGAGTCAGTTTGGCCAAACTGTCTCTCTTTCCAGTTCCCTCTGTGCGGAGCTTTTCATTGGAGTGACATCTCCGTGAATCAGGCGAGACAAACTTGTCTGTCTGGTTTCTTTCCTAAGGGGTCTTTTTGAGAAGTTTTCCACAAGCTGCCGTCGAAGCATGACACACTTAAATTCTATGATCCAGGGACATTTGCATTTAAGCCAACCTGTCAAAACCTCAAATGAACCCGGTGCTGATCAAACACAGGGCTGAGGTGACAGAGCCCTGAAGGTAAGATGAGACTCATGACCAAAAAGTCACCACTTTGAATCTGTTTCAAAGTTAGAAAACTCACGATGGAAAGGAAAAACCTGACGAGTGGGCTCAGGTTGTCCTTGAGCAAAGGACTAGAGGTTGCGTGGCGGCTTTGAAGAATGCGATGCAGCACTTGTAAGCATGTTCGAAACAGCTTGTATTTAATTGGTGGAGCGTTTCCTCCTTTCTGATTGTTTGGCTCAGCGTAAACGACGCTGTTTAAACTCAGCGTCCTCTTGCTTCGGGTGTCAGAGCTTCAGACCCTGTTTGGACAGACTTTAGTTCTGTATCAGGGCTCCTGCAAAAGATGCTAATTTAACCCGGATCAGCTTTTTGCGACATCGTCCAGCAACGCGAGTGCATGTTCCTGGTGGGTATCTGCCACCTCAGTCGCTTTCCAGTTCCAGTCCTGCCTCCAAGTATCATGATCAGTAGCTGCTAATAAGCCTTAAAACTCATGGACCTGTCACTCAAACTGGACGTCCTGGATTGTGTTGCATTTTCCTCTCGATACCTGCGCAAGCACACCAACGCAGCCCCTTTTGCCTCTCTTTCACGAGGCTGTTTTGAAGGCGCGGTCGGCGACGGTGCGCTCGACTCGTGTTGTGTGGTAGCTGTGAAATGGTTGTGACAGATCTGACTGGGATCTGTGGGTGCAGACTCTTCTTTTAGCAGGATCTTGGCCAGCAGTGGCTCCTGGAATTGACCAAAATATGCGAGTCATGCTTCTTGCATGAGTCTGGCAGCCATGCTTGGGTATTGGACCAAGTGATTTTAGCTACTTGGGATTATTCAAACAAGAGGCTAATATCAGATTGCAGGAGCTTGGATTCCTCAGGGTGCCTGACTTCTGTGGGACACTAACTTCACTGCACTATGTTGAGAGTTGGTTACATGTAGAATTTCCGCACAGGCTCATAATGCCTTATTTTTTGCTCAAGATAAATTCAGAAAAGCAGCTATACATAGTCCTGTTCTCACAACCTGGAGCCAGATCAGTGCAGGGGATGGAGACTGTGACAGGGGATATATTTACCCGAGATCGAAATAGCATCAGGAGATAAAAGTAAAAAGATCAAGACAGGACGGGATTTTCGTGGACAGAAGTCACAGAAATAGGATGAGGCTGGAAGCAGTAAATCAGGACTGGATAAAACAAAGAAGGAGCAGTTCGTCACTCGTCCTTCGGCAGATGTCACCGCTCGCTGAGCACAAGTTAAAGATCCGGAGTGTCTTTAGTTCACCTTAATGATTCAAAAACAACTCACCTGCCTCAGTTTGAACCACAGATGCTACAACAGGAGCCTTCAGAAAGTACCTTCACTCCGCCAGTCATCCACAGACACATCTTGGATAACCAACAAGAATGCGTGCAGACGCAGACGACCCCGTAATGGGATCAGAACCCTCCTTGTGGTTTCCAATGAGCGGCGTAAACCAGGCCGCCAACCGCCAAATCTGTCCTTCGAGGTCACAGCCACCCGCTTTCATGGTAACAAACACCGGCCCCTTTTCCCTGTAATGGATTGATCTGTTGTGCATGTTAAATCACAAGGACAAAGACGTGGCTCACGGGCGCACGCACACACATACAGTGCATACGTGGCAGCGTGCACGCAGCGTACACAGGCAAACAAACGCCGCGGCCGTGGTGAAAGACGGGTATTGTTAATTTCTGTCTTCCCCCCTTCGTCCTCCTGGAGGGGAGAAGAAAGAGTGACCCAAATTTGACACGACCGGGGTGCATATCGTCAAGGATGGTTGGGTTTATGCGTGAATGGGTGCACTGTACACACACACACACACACACACACACACACACACACAAACACACAACGTCGACGCCGCTCGTTAAGTGGCACCTAAGGATACCTTATTCACGCACATGTCCGTGAACGCTCTTTGGCGTACAACAGAGTCACACATGCGCCTAAATGAGTGATCCGCGCACACACACACACCTCCACACAAACACACACAATATACAGGTTAGTGATGCATGAGTGCTCGGCCTGCTTGTCTGGACAGAGGAGGGGGGGTGGGGTAGGTCGTGTTTCGCTGCTCTGTGTGTGTGTGTGTGTGTGTGTGTGTGAGTGAGTGACTGGCATACCTTTACACTGCGCACACCAATAGCATCCCTCCTCCCCCTCCCTCGTTTTCCCACCCGGGACCCTGCAGTCGTGTATCCGAGCTGCACTCGGTGGAGCCTGGCTGCTATCTGAAGCGTGGATCTACAGCTGTTCACCTCCCCGCTCTCAGGACTCTGCCGGTCAGCGCGCACATCGGCTGACTGCGGCTGGAGATCCACACGTAGCTGAACTCGCTAACAGGGTGATTCTGCAGGCGCCTTTGCAAGTAACTGGGCAGTACTGGAAGAAGTATCCAGATCCTGAATGTGAGTAAAAGTACCAGAATGTAGAAGTGATGAAGTGAACAGCATCAGAACTAAGACGTATGTACTAGCTGGTCACCTTTTTAACCTCTGTTGCATAATATTTTGTTAGCTCATCATATATTTTGTACGTAAAAATTACTAACTTTACTACATACAGCTGCCTCTGGATGAAGTACTCGTGTAAAGTACCTCAAAATCACACTTACTTTCACTCCACCGCTGAACACGTGCTGCTTTCTAACGACTCGAAGCGCGAGAGGTTTATCGATTGTGATGCTTTATTGATGAGGGATTTCTTAATGTTTAACAGATCAGCAGTTCACTGTTTATCCAAAATACTTCGGGGTTGCTCGGTTGTAAACTTCTGGCTGGCGCACGTCCTCCTTCAGCGTCACTTTTAATGTCTTTTTATGAGCCTGCGCTTTAAAATTTGCGTTGGTTACAGCTTGTAACTCCCCGTACGCCCACAAATTCTGCTCTTTACGTAACTGTTTGTGTGCTGATTAAACAAGCGAGATCCAGCGTGTTAATTAGTGAGCTTCAGGGGTGCTGGTCACCTCCTGGCTCCAGCTCTGAACACACACACACACACACACACACACACACACACACACACACCAGACTGTTGTTAGTCTTCGTCCTGGCAAGAGAGTAAATAAGCTTATCGGCGAAATGTTGAACTAAATAATCAGAAGGGACTGAAAAGCAGGTATGTTTGCCAGCCAAAGGGCGCCCAAAAAGCACCCCGTTTGTGATCTTTAAAGCCTTTGTTGACCATGAAGAAAGCGTCTGAGGGCGTCTTGTCTTCTGCTGCAGGAACAAATGAAGCTTCAACACGTTTTGATGTGAGATGACAGAAACATGTTGTCCGGCTCTGCCAGCGTCTCCTACCCTGTTAGTGCAGTTTTGACAGATTGGACCTCAATGGCATTATGTTGTGTGAATTCCCTTCCTCCTCCTCCTCCTCCTCCTCCTCCTCCACCCTCTTCTTTTCCTGCACCTCCTTTGGCTTCTTCGGTTTCATCTTAACCATTTTTCCTGATTCTTCTGTCCCTTTCTCCCAACATATCGTCTTCTCCGTCTCCTCCTCTGCTGCCTTTTCTTCTTCTTTTTTCCCACACATACGTCCTCCTCTGCCTCGACCTAATCATTCGCTTCTTCTTCTTGTTATCGCTCTGTTTGTTTGAAGCACTTTCTCCCTCTGCGGTGCGTCTCCTTTCGCCTTTATTCCTTAATTTTTCTTCATCTGTCACTTTATCCAATTGGGCTTCTTGATTTCTGCTTGTTCCCTTATTTCATACCCTCCCTGCTTCCTCTTCTTCTTCACGAGCCATCTTTTCCTTTGTCATCTTCATCTGCTTCTCCTTCACTTCTTCCTCCTCGCGCTCTTCCTCATCATCCTGTTTACCCCCTGCGTCTCCGGACTCTTGCTGACGCCTCACTTCTTTGGGCCGCTGCAGTCTGGATGAGATGAGTTTTGGCTTCTGCTCGCTGTTTGCTAACCGGCTGATCCTGCTGTTTTTGCATGCAGCAGTCGGGCAGTTTGTAATCAATTATTTTGACACTGCAAAATAGACAGTTCTCTATCACGAGCGCCGGGTGTGCGATGTGCCTCTATGAATACAAATAGCCAGGGACGTGTTTTCTCAAAGCAAGCGCTCACAAAGTGAAACGTCTAATAGCTTCCAGAGGAACTGGCAAACGCAGTGAGCAAAGTTTTCTGTTTAGCACGCCGTCATTAATATTTATGTACTAAGTTTAATGCAAAAGTTTGGTTTTAAAGTGAGAAATTTGACTTTTCAGTTTGCGTTCTTACCCTTTATAAAGGGCCTATGAGCTGTAAGTAATAGCTTTATTGGTAGTTACTAAACTATTTACTTAAGCTAAATGAAGTCAGTCATTAAAGTAATAGTAGTTCACTAAATGTTCTGATTGGCTTCCCTGCAGGGACTGAGGCTGGAGGATCAATACCACTCTCATCTGTGTATTAAACATAAGGCGACTGCCAGCAGCTTGTTATCTGAGCTCAGCATAAAGAGCAAAATCCACCCACCAGCCCCTCTCAAGCTCACCAGAAAGCAACCAAAAAACAAACATCTTACTCGTTTAATCTGGACAGAAAAACAATTTCTTGGCAAAGTCCTGTCGTCAAGGTTGTCAGACTCCAGTTGGAAGGCTGGTTTTGATCCCTTCAGACCGCCTGTTTCCCATTGTTTCCAGTCTGTAAGCTCGTCAGCGATATAGATCGTATCATATCAGGTTTGCACATTTCTGGAAATGTCAAACTATTCCTTGGATTTTAATTAAAGGTCAAGAGTTTAATCACTTTCTAATAAGGCATCAGTTCTGCAGTTCTGAAGGTTATTAAAGTCATTAATAAAAGATCATCGGCTTCTCGCTCTTCAATAAACCAGCAGCTGAAGTTGCAGTCAGAAGTGTTAAAACAGTGAGTCATTCATGTCTATTTCATCACTTCAATCCATCAACCAATCAGTGAATTTTGGTTCAGAGGTCCTGTTCAACACGTCAGAAGTCAAATTATCCACTGGACACGCTTGATGACCGTCTTATTAAAGGGTTATAACGATCTAGCAGGTAAAGGTAAATCCAGGTGTATTGACTGCATCCACAGCCCGGCGCAGCAGCTAATGTGAGTCATGTCGTTAGCAGGGTTGCGCTAACTGGGAGTTAGCAGGAGCTCGCGTGACGCCCACTGGGATTAATGAGGAGGTTTTTAATCCCAAACAGATTGAACTGGTCAGTTTGCACACGCCTCGTGCAGGAAGGAGGCAGGTTGTCTCTTCTCCTTCTGCGGCGTCTTGACCACCCGGGCGTCTCGCGCCTTGTTTGC